>NW_026000081.1:89078-105234 GCF_001458135.2 Marmota marmota marmota
GTCAGAGAAATGCAAATCAAAACCACCCTAAGATACCATCTCACTCCAGTAAGATTGGCAGCCATTATGAAGTCAAACAACAACAAGTGCTGGCGAGGATGTGGGAAAAGGGTACACTTGTACATTGCTGGTGGGATTGCCAAATTGGTGCGGCCAATTTGGAAAGCAGTATGGAGATTTCTTGGAAAGCTGGGAATGGAACCACCATTTGACCCAGCTAATTCCCCTTCTTGGTCTATTCCCTAAAGACCTAAAAAGAGAATGCTACAGGGACACTGCTACATCGATGTTCATAGCAGCACAATTCACAATAGCAAGACTGTGGAACCAACCTAGATGCCCTTCAATAGACGAATGGATTAAAAAAAAATGTGGCATTTATACACAATGGAGTATTACTCTGCATTGAAAAAAATGACAAAATCATAGAAATTTTCAGGGAAATGGATGGCATTAGAGCAGATTATGCTAAGTGAAGCTAGCCAATCCCTAAAAAACAAATGCCAAATGTCTTCTTTGATATAAGGAGAGTAACTAAGAACAGAGTAGGGACGAAGAGCATGAGAAGAAGATTAACATTAAACAGGGATGAGAGGTGGGAGGGAAAGAGAGAGAGAAGGGAAATTGCATGGAAACGGAAGGAGACCCTCAGGGTTATACAAAATTACATACAAGAGGAAGTGAGGGGAAAGGGAAAAATAATACAAGGGGGAGAAATGAATGACAGTAGAGGGGGTAGAGAGATAAGAGGGGAGGGGAGGGGAGGGGAGGGGGGATAGTAGAGGCTAGGAAAGGCAGCAGAATACAACAGACACTAGTATGGCAATATGTAAATCAATGGATGTGTAACTGATGTGATTCTGCAATGTGTATACGGGGTAAAAATGGGAGTTCATAACCCACTTGAATCAAAGTGTGAAATATAATATATCAAGAACTATGTAATGTTTTGAACAACCAACAATAAAAATTAAAAAAAAATCTTACACAGGTAAAATGGTAAGGATAAATGTTTCCCAACAGGGAACACAACACCACCATGCTCCTTGGACTGGGCCTCCTGCACTGAACTCCAAGGTCAGTGCATGTAGGACAGGCAGAGGGTGAGTGGCTGGAATCACCACCACCAGCTCTGGAGCAAATACATCAGAGGAATCAAATCCTGTGTCATCAGTAAGAATGTGGCAAGCACTCACCTTCCAGGCATTTGCAAAGTGATAGAGGAGCCCATTTTTCAACTCTGCCACAAACCCACCTCACTGAAAAATTTTGGCACATGTCCTCATTTCTTGACCAAGGAGAAGATATGTAGAAGAACTGAGGGGAGGGAGTCAAAGTTCTGAAGATCACTCAAGAGACTTCAAGTTTCAGCAGTAATAAGATGAGATTATAAGAGCCCTGTGACAAATCCAGGACCTGTGTTTTGGGTTTCCTCTAATCCAATGCTTAGAGCAAGTCCACTGGGCAAAGGACCTCCAGGTGAGTGGCTGTGAATCAGGCAGAACTGACTCTGGAAGAATGGGAGAAGCACAGCTGAGAACCAACCCAGACGTGGGGTCATTGGTACTAACCCCCAGTGAGAAGACCCAGTGGAGACCCTGTGTTCCTCAAGGAGGTATGGCAGGTCAGAGATAGTAGTGTTTCCCACCCCAATTGAGGCAAGAGCTTGAACCTTGGCCAGGTGACTTGCAGGGTCAAGCTATTTCAGTGTTAATTCTTCCAGGCCACTAAAGAGCATAGTCAAAAGTCTCAGAAATTGGGCTAGGGATATAGCTTAGTTTGTAGAGTGCTTGCCTTGCATGCACAAGGCCCTGTGTTCAATCCCCAGGATTACAAAATCATCATCATCATCATCATCATCATCATCATCATTATCATCATCTCAGAAATCGTGTCTGAAGGAAGGCCACCATGTCACAGGGCTTGAGCTCTTTGGAAGGACCTGCACCCACATGACAAAGCTATGCAAGTCCCTGAACCTCTCCTAAAGGCCATCAACTCTGTGTCCTCAGCACAGCTTTGCAGCTTTTGTCCACACTGATGACATGCATGCTGGAGGGAGACTATGTCACCTCGTTGATGAGGAGCTTCAGCGATAGACGAGAATAGCGCTGGGGTCAAGACCACAGTCAGCCAGAAGCCAGAAACCAGAAACCAGACTCTTCAGTCAGAGTTCAGCTGCACCCATCCAAGCAGGGACTCCTTAAGAGCAAAAGAATGCTGGAGAAAGTCTCCCTGCTCTGTATGAAGCAGCATGGAATTAAAGAAGTCTGGCTCCCTTAGCAGTCAGGCTTCACTGAATCCAGGCCAAGGGAGAAACTGTGTTGTTTTGAAAGAACCTTCTCCACTTTCCTTATGAGCACACTCCAGACATAAAGAGAGCCATTGGCCAAGACTGCTGCCACATAACTGCCATTGGAGCTAAAGACATTCTGGTCCAGTCAGAGCCACACTTCAGTCTAGGCACACTGAACCTCTACTTGAGAGCATTTATCTGCAGATCAATGATTTTCAGCAGGTCATCATGGGAATGACACAGAAGTTCAGTCCTTTCTGGGTTTACATCCAAGGCAGTGATCTTCTCTAACAGCTCGATTTCTTGAACCACACTCTCTGATCAGGTGTCCTAGAAACCAAATTTCATGTCAAAAACTCCACTCATTACACACTGCTCTGCGCAGAAAATATCACTGCAACTGAATCCTGCAAACAATGTTTTTTGTTTTTTCATAGATCCCAGAGTTTGAGGGTCAGGTCATGACTTCCTAAGATGATCTATGCATTGTCTAGAAAGAAATTAGTGGAGAGAACTTTCCCACTATGTCCTGTAAGTGTGTGTCATAATCAATAATTATCCATGGTCCAGATTTGGCTTGCAAAATCATTTGAAGCTGCTAAGAGGTAAGCCCCAGCATTATCAAATTCAATGCTTGTAATACCAGCATTACTACCAGTTAGGGAGCCTTTGAACTCACATTTGTCTCCAGATGCTTCCCATAACTTAACACTTTCATCCACCCATGGCCAGTAACCCAGAACCTGTACTGAACTGCACAGCATTAACTTCCCCATCGTGTGCATCAAAGACACATAAGGCAGTAGTTGGTACCCTCAGATCCTTAGCCAGAACCAGGGTAAATATCCACATTATCCTGGGGGATTGTGAAGTAAGAGACAAAGCATCTTCCAAAGATATTAGTGATGAGAATCCAGAAGGCCTCTAGCAGGCTGTGTCACTTAGCGGCTGCTCTGCTGACAACTTGCACAGGAGAGATCTCCTTTGTGTGCTCTGTCTCATCCACAGTGACTTCAATGTCATCATCCTGTTCTACTGGCAGTGGTTCCTTTGCAGCTTTGGCAAGCTCTTTCGGCAGCCAGGCTTGCTGTCTCCTGGAGTCCTTTTTGTTCTCTGCATGGAGGCTTTCTTGGCCATCTTCCTGGTGACTAGCTCCTGGTTCTCTTCAGTAGTTTTCCTCAATTTCTCCCCCAAGGCAGTAGAAGTGATCTGCAGGGCATCACATTCATCTTTCAGGGTCTGGTTTGCTATGTCAACATTCCATGTGCCATTGTGTGATGACTTCCCTCTAACGGGGTCCAGGGGGTCCTGAAGGATGAGTGGCTTTGGTAAAAAGAATGAGACAGGGGTCGTTCCATTGGAGCAATCTCCAGAGAGAAAGAACTCTAATGCAGCTTTCTTTGGGTCATCTTTTATTGCATTTTTTTTTCTTATCATTATGGATTCAGAATACGTCATTGATTATACAATTTCAAAATTTTGCCAAGATGTGACGTTTCCTTAACCATCACTAGGGGTATAGAAAAATGTAACATCAATTTACATTTTTCCAGGATGTGACATTTATTTATCAATTATTAAGGGTACAGAATCATTAATAAAATACATCACTAATTTACATTTTTCAGATTTTCCCAAGATGTACTATTTTTCCCAGGATATGCTATTTTCTTATTAACTGGTGCCATACCACGTAACCAGACTCTAAGTCTCTTAACCTATCATTAACCTTTAAGTTTAAAGTACACCTGCACTTTATTTCTAATCTAAAATTCCCATCTAAAGAAGTCTCCTTAAATCTTTTACTTAAGTATTCTAAAGTCTATAAACCATTCTTAAAGTCTATAAACCATTCTTAAAGCATGTCAGAAACCCATACAGCTAAAAACTTAAAAATTCTAAGCCCAAGAATATAAATAAAATATTTCTAACATTATTCTAAAATATATCTTATAAAGCATTAATTCCTACACTTATTCTCATAAAACTGGTTGAGCTGCTTTCTCAAAGAGTTTCTTTGTTTCGTAGTCAAGGTGCACTACTTCATATGTTTTTATAATCTCTCTCACTGAAAAGCAACTTGTAAACATCAGTCCACTTACCTCCAATATTAACTATGCCCATCATAAGTCCCTATGTAAAGAAAAAGAGGGTTTATAGAAAAGAGGAGAATGTATTTTTATATGTCTTAACTTTCTTAAGTGTATAACATAACTTTCCCTTAATCAAAAATAAGACTACATATGGTGGGCTTTGTACAATTAGCATAATGATTAGATTTTCTGAGAGGCCAAAAACATGGGCTTGAGTTCTTAGTTGATATAATCAATGTGGTGCCTAAAATTCTCGTGACCTTTCAGAGAATGATTGTTGTCCATTATCACTTTTGTCCTCAATGTACTAATATAGAAGACCAGCTTTCTGTTTTGTCCTTGATATGCTGAGAGGTAGTAGAACAGCCTTCAAGGTATGAACTACCTGTTATGTTCTAGCCATCTAAAACTTAATTTGGTTTAGCATTTAACATATTCTTGCCTCGTGTCAGGAACATGAGCATGAAAATGAGAAGTCCCAATTACATTAAAATGGGTCTCAAGGTTTCAGTTTCCCACCTGCATGGCTTTGTCAGCATTCATCCTCACTGTGACCTTGTCAAGACATTGGGAGAGTAGTTTTGCTAGCACTTATCTTCACTGTGACCTTGTCAAGAGTCACAGTGAAGAGGGTGAGTGAGAGAGGGAGTGCCTTCACCAGTCCAGGAACTGCAGGATGATTTCACCGAATGACTGCCTCTGCAGTTGGTCTGGGCTCCTCAACTCCTGCAATGCTGTGCTTCCAGTGGGGGATGTCAGCAACAGGGAGGTCTGAAGACCTATGGCATGCTGCCCCAGCCCCTCAGAGCTGCTAATTCCAAAAGAGGCAGGTGGCCACAACCTGTAGCTAAGGCAATGGAGGGGGAGAGGTGAGCAGCCCTAGAGATCAGCTGCATGCATAGGCCACTCCAAAGGCTATCTTCATTTTATAATATTTTGAGATTTACTTTCCTAATATTTGGTGGTGTTTTTAGTATCTCTGTTCATAAAGAATATTAGTTTGTCATTTTCTTACCTTAAAATGTACTTGTGATGGCTGAGGTTGTAACTTAGCAGTAGAGTGCTTGACTAAGGTTCACATGGCCCTAGGTTTGATCACCAGCACTGCAAAAAAGTAACACTTATTATAAATTTTAATTAAAAAGTCAAAATATGGGACTGAGGTTTTGGCTCAGCAGTAGAGTGCTCACCTAGCATGTGTGGGTCACTGGTTTTGATCCTCAGCACCACATAAAAATATATATAATAAACATATTGTGTCTGACTACAACTAAAAATATATACATATAAAAAGTTAAGTGTTGTTTGAGTATTTTGTGATCAGGATCCTTATGTTTTCATAAGCTGGGTTTGACCATATCATATATTCCAGACATGTTATCAGAAAATCTTTGTATAAAATTCTTTCTTAAATATTTGATAAAATCACCAATAAAGTCATATTTTTAGAGTACATTTGGTAAGTTTTTTATTATTTAAATTACTATCACATGTATTCAGGTATTCAGATTTTTCACTTTTCTCTTGTATTTATTTTGATTGTTTTCCAAGATTTTTTTTATCTAATGTTGTCATTGAACTAAATGTTCTTTATATGATATATCCTTACAAGAAGATACACAGTACTGTATTATTGTAATACCTTCAGATCTGTTAATACATTTTGTTTTTGGATATTGCTTATTGTTCTTTTCTCTCTCAGTTGGTCTTGCTTTCATCAAGTTTATAAAACTTTTTGAAGAATCATTTCCTGTCTTCTTCCTTTTCTTTATGGTATCATCATTTTCTATTTTCTTTATTTTATCTTTTATCTTTATTATTTTCTTCATCCATATACTTTGTTTATTTCCTTTCTTTATTTGTAGTTTCTCAAGGTGGGAGCTAAGACAAACACTGATTTTATCCCAATCATTTTCTAATGTAAGCAGGTGGAAGTAGAAATGCTCCTATAAGAGTTTCTTCAGCTGCATGCTCTTGCTGTTGCTTGTTGAATCTCAGTTATTCATCAGCTTAAAATAATTTCCAACTTCCCCTGTAATTTTTTTCTTTAACCTACTGCTATAGTTAAAGCATCATCCTGGGGTTTCATAAAATGACTTCCAGACCACTCACATATAATCGATTCAAGCCTTTATTGAAGCACACTGGTGGTGACTGACTAGAACATAAAGCTCTTCCCCTGATCAGCCCCAAACAATTTCAAGGGCACTCTTTATAAGCCTGAAAACCATGAAAGGGACATTTGCAGGGTCTTGAAAATGCAAGCAAGCCAAGTTACAGAAGCTGGAAAGTGCAGTCTGGCGGCAGGACACTTAGCCAATCACAATTAGTCCAGTCACCCCAATTACAGAAACACAGTCCCATTACCCTAGTTACAGAAACAATGCCCCAATAAGTAGTTCTGTGTTCTTAAAGGTTTCCATAGCAAAAAAAAAAAAAAAAAAAAAGAACAACCTGCCCCAGTCATGACCTTTCTATTTGGAATGGTTGTTTTACAAAATGGAATTACTAAACAAAATGGAGTCACTTTGGCTTGACTATCATACTACATGTATTTTTTAAAGAAATACATTAGTCAAATTCCAAAAGGTTTGTTTACCTTTCAAATATTTACATTGTTGTTACATAATTTAATTTTGTTGTCAAATATTATATTCTGAAAAAATTCTTAAAATTTTGAGGCTCACTTTATTATTGTAGTAGGTAACTTACAAACATTGACAAAATACCTAAGAAAAACAACTTAAAACAAGAAAAGATTTGTTTAAGCTAATATTTTGAGAGTTTTAGTCTATTGTTTCTTGACCTCTTTCCTTTGACCTGTGGTAAAGCCAAACACTTTTGTTGGGGTCATGTGGTAGAGCAAAGGTGTTCAAGTCATGGTGTGGGGGATTTGAGAAAGTGGAAGGGGCACAGGTCCCAATATCCCCTTGGAGAGTATGTCTCAAATGACTTAACTTCCTCAAAATAGGGCCCAGCTCTCAAAGTTTCCATCACCCCTAATAGTTTTATCAGCTGGGGACTCAACATTAAGCACATAAGTGTGGATGGAAAATACAAGATTAAATCTATAACAATGATCTACCAGACATTTTACTTTTAGTGAATGTTTCATGTAATCCTAAAATGAATTTGTCTTCTCTATCTGCTGGATATAATAATCTATAAACCCTTGTGGTGTTCAAATCCTTTATAGCCATACACACTTTTTCTTGTACTTGTTCTATTCTTTACAGACAGCAAGTGTTTATAACTCTATATGTGACAGTAGATTTCCTTTAGTTCTTGTCATTTTTTTCAACATGTATTTTGAAGCTATTGTATTGGTCCATGCACATTTATAAATTCCATATTTTCTTAAACTATCAACTGCTCTTTTTTCTGGTAATTTTTCTNGGGGAGGGGGGATGGTGGAGGATGGGAAAGGCAGCGGAGCACAACAGACACTAGTATGGCAATATGTAAATCAATGGATGTGTAACTGATGTGATTCTGCAATCTGTGTATGGGGTGAAGGTGGGAGTTCATAACCCACTTGAATCAAAGTGTGGAATATGATATGTCAAGAAAGTTGTAATGTTTTGAACAACCAACAATAAAAAATTTAAAAAAATAATAAAAAAAATAAAACTATATTAATAATAAAAAGTAATCTCTAGGTCCACATTGATTAACTGGGTATTTCTATTAATAATGAAAAAACATTAAAATGCTATAGAATTTTTTTCGGAAAATGGAGAAGGAGGAAATACTTCATGATTAATTTTGTGAATTCATCAGGACTTTTATACAATACTAAAGAGATCCCTGCCTTCCAAAAAAAACAAAGAAGCCCAAAACCTATAGATCAATAACCCTCATGATCATATATGCAAATTTTGTAATAAAGTATTAATAAATTAATTCCAGCAATATATAAATGAGCAATACAATAAAGTGGGTGAGATAATTTTTCTAACATGAATTCAACTGCATGAAGGTACACACCAAAAACTGGTGAGACTTTTTTTTCTGCTTGTGTAAAGATTAGCATTTGACTCAGAGGACTGGCAAAGAAGATCCATTTTCACTGATGTGGGTACATATTATTCAATTCATTGATGGTCCCATAAAAAATAAAGGTAGAGGGGCTGGGGTTGTGGCTCAGTGGTAGAATGCCTGCCTTGCATGCATGGGCACTGAGTTCATTCCTCAGAACCACATAAATTAATAAAATAAAGTATTGTGTCCATCTACAACAAAAAAATTACAATAATAAAAATAATGATATAGGTAGAGGGCTGAGCAGGATGGTGTACAACAGTAATTCCACTTCCTGGGAAGCCGAGGTAGGAGGAACTGATGTTCAATGCCAGCCTGGGAAACTCAGTGAGATTTTGTCACAAAATAAAATAAAAATGGCTGGGATGGACCTCAGTAGCACATTGCTTCCCTAGTATGTGAAAGGCCCTGGGTTCAATCTCCAATAGTGCAAAGAATAACAACAACAATAACAATCAAGATGCAGGGAGAAATTATTCACTTTGACTTTGGGAGCTGGGACAGTCATCTCTTCCTCTCTGCAGTGAAAGCTCCCCTGCTTCTATTCTGCTCTGTAAAAGGTCATTTAGTGAAATAAAAGTCTAAGTAATTTGTGGTGTATTTCAGTCCATACTGTTTGTCGAGTAATCAGTAGAAGCTGGAAAGTCTACTCAGTTATCAAAATAAGGATCTGCATAGCTAAGAGGAGTCTACAAATCTAATCTGTATCCATCAATGTTCTTTCTGGGGAGTCATCTGATTATAATACAGCAGTTGATGCTGTAGCCATCTATTTTGTTCTCTTGCTGCTGAGAAATAGGAACTGCTGTAAATTGGTAATGGTTACTGGAACCAGGGTACAGGCCCTTATGTGTGGCATCCCCTTGGCTAATGAAATACTGCACAGGTGACTGGATCATATCCTATCCAGAATGACTGTCTCTGATTCTCAACAGTGCTGGCAAGAAAGAGGTGATACTGATTGACTGAATGATGGGTGACCTGTTGGTTGACGGTGGATGAGGAAGGATGTGATTTGAATTGGTCTTAGTCTAATGTTGACACAGGTATAATAAAATGTTTCTGATTCCACATATCCTTTTGTTTTTATTTGATAGCAGCATTTTTTTATTTTTTTTACAAAACTTAAGTCCATATATGAAAATAAAAACACTTTTAGATACTTCTTTTGAAAGAACATTTTAGTCTATTTTAACTGAGTTTGAATATGAGATGGTATATGAGATGGTATAATTCCAATTCAAAACTGGTAAGGTCACAACAAACGGAATCAAGCAAATGCACACGTATGTCTGCTTTGATGCTAATGTTTGCTTACATGTTAGTTTGCACTTAAAGCACAAGAGGAAATAGGAATCATCATAGTAAAGCCCAATTTTAATCTCAGTGTGTGCAAAATTTTAAAGATAACCATCAGTTAAGTATGAGAGTCTGTAAAAAACTAAATTGGAAGGGGAACAATACACATTCAGACAATTTGCACTTTAACGGTTTCACCAACATTTGTGACCATAATTTGATTTGATTTTGTTATTCCTATTTTCGGTGAACACTACGTGTTTAAAAAATGTAGATTATAGTGTATAAACAGAATGCAGTTACCATATGAAGCTTTAACTCAAAATTTGGATAAAGAAAAAAGGCACAGTGAACTTCAACTCAATTTTATGTGCACAGTTGAAAAATATGAGCCACCTTCAAGAGAAAGTGATTCTAAATTTGTAAAACCTATAAATAATCATAGGCCAAACCACTATATTAAAACAGATTCTCTAGCAAGTACAAATCTTGCAGTGTGAACATATGCTTGTATTCCCTTTAAACACAAGACAAAACTCAGTCTTTAAAGTAGCTCTGTCTTGGTAGATACATTTATTTGTAATGAATGCACACCTACCATGTATTGTTTATTAGTGGAAACACCCCAGTTGAGTCACAAATCTCTGATGGCATCTGTGTCATCTTCCTACAGTAAATACACCCCCCATAACTAAATGAGTTTAGAGTTTATATCCCTTCTCATCAATGAATTGGGGAATTATATCCGGTAAACAAGAGCAAGTTTCTGTGACAGCACAAATTAAGTTTAAAATTTTTCAAATCCGTATTTGTTTATTAATAAATGGGTCCAAAATTTACCAAAAGCAATAACTTTACATAGTAATACCAGATTTTGCAGAACTACTTCAAGATCACTGCAAATCAGGCTTATGTTAAATAACTGCAGAGTATTCCTCCACACAGATCACTGTTTGAATCTTTTAATATACCCAGATGCTTTAAGAGTAGGATCTGAATGAACTGTCCCAATACTCAAAGAATGAAGTTTTATTACACTTCTAAATAGTTTCTGTTTTGTTCCCAACCACATTATCAAAAGCACTGGTAACTAAATAAAAAAATCTCTTAAGACTAAGTTACATGAAACATGAAAGCTCCACAGTTTAAAAAAAAACCCAATATAAATCAACCATATCCAGTTATCAGATTAGAACAAAAATATTAACTCCTGAAAGCTGAAACCAAGATTTTTTTAAACATTACCAATGAATACTTTAGATCTTTATGGTTTTGTTTTGCTTGTTTCCCTTTGTAGACAGGGACTCTTGCTTTTAATTTAAGCAGAAGTTCAAGTCTGTAACAGGTAGCAGCTCAGGTAAAATATCATGCACACCATTTGATTACCTCAAAGCAGCAGGAATACTCAGGCTGAAGTTAGTGGTCAAATGGGGCTTGCTGTTTTCAAAAATTGGGTATAATGATGAAAGCAACACCATCCATATTCAAAATTCTACCTCCAACCCTGGATTCTGAGGCAGATAATAAACACATCAATTACTAGAATAGTTTTTTTTTAATTATCTGTTTAATCAATAACCAAGTTTCTTGTTTTTAAGTTATTTTTTTGTTTCAGTTCCACCAATGAAAATAATTTGGCTTGTACTTTAAAATCTTTTCTTCCACATAAAGAATATGAAAATATGTTTGTGGAAAACAGTGATGAAGACTCAGATCATACTCTACCTCTTCAGTCTTCCAACGTTAATATGCATCACACCAAGTCTTGATCCAAAGTGCATCATTTTTCAAAGTAATACCAACAGGTAGTTGACATGCCACCACTATGGAATAGTTTAAACTGGAGACTGCAGTTGTCAGTATGTGGCCCCAGGGATTGAGGAAAATAGGGTAAGTTGAGATTGTTAAGACAAAAAAAAAGTAATTCCACCTACAAAGTGGAATGATCAGAGTGTTTGTGAAGGATGAGAGGGCATCTTGGATGACTGTCATCTTTATGGCATCAAAATAAAATAAACCCCAATAAACTGTAACAGCCTCCCTTACTTCTGCATCAATAGATTTCTTCAACAGTTGCAAGAAGGCAGGTACCAACCAACATTTTCTGTGGTTATTTGGTTTTAATCTGTGAACTTTCAAAAAACAAGTTTTAGAGGGAAATACAAGCATTCTTCTGACCTTCCAAAATCCTGTGGTCCACAGGCTCAAACAGGTGCTTGCTTCCCCCTACCTTACACACCTCCATCTTCACTTGTCTGTCACCAAAGTAGTGCTGGAAGTAGGCTGCTGTGTTTGCTTGGACAGAGCTTAATTGGTGCTGCAGCATATGAATGACCTCAGCCAACTCAGGATTATGCCATGAAAACTCCCTGGAGTCTTTATGGATGCTGTTACTTGGTGAGAATCTTGTGGTGCCATCATCAGCCAGTCTTGCCTGCTGAAGCCCATTACAATTGCATTCTTGAACTGGACATTGTAATGGCCTGTAGGGCTCCATGTAGGTTGCTATGGTGTTTAGAGAGTAATTATTTGTTCAGTATGGAAGGGTTCTCTTTTGGCTGGATGTCTTTTGTAGATTCCCAACACCTGAGCCTGTGTGATTGAGAGCCATCTGCCATATTTGGAGCTCCACAGTTCTTTGGTATGGGCTGTGGTACACTGGGCTGTAATAGGTCCTCCTCTTATATACAGAAGGCATAGGCCAAGGAATCCCCGTGAGAGCTCAACCGGAACTCAATGGGAACTCCGCGAGAACTCAAAAGTCATCATCTTAATGGCTTGCTGGTGTCACCTCTCAACCACTACTTCTGGCAAAAATGCCATGCATCATCCCGACTCGGCTGTGGCCCTCAACACTTTACTATAATCCTGGATACATACTGATATGCACCTGTCTGTCTCATGATGCAGGTAAGGGGTGGGGCTCAGTTCTCCTTGCTGCTTCCCATTGGCACCTTCAAGTGTTGAGCAATCAGGGTTCCATACTAGCCCTTCGCCACTTAACAGATCATAAGGTTGCACCTGGGCTGATAGGGAGACTGGTGAGATAAAAATACAGTGTTTCAAAGGTACCAAGATGAATGCCACAGGAACCTAGACCCACCTTTAAAACTATTGATGTTTGTTGGTTGTGGATCCCACTAGGGCTTAGAAGTGGATTTGGCCACATTTCCTTGGAGATAATGGCTGCAAATGACCTTGGTTATTTTGGAGGTTTTCTTTTCCACGCCCCTGGCCTTAAGAAATCCACAGCTTCATCTTGCTTACCACAAGCCCCTCCCTCATCAGCCTAAGGCCAGCCAGACTTTCCCTGTCCAGTGGGAACAGCCATTATTTGTTGGGCATTGTGAAATGAGGAGAATGACAGGTGCATAGGAGAGCTCTCACAGGCAGGAGGGAAGTTATGGTATAGGTGTAGACAAAATAACTTAACTGTGAAACCCAAAAATCCAAAGTGCAGGAAGGGTTGGTGGAGAGTCTGTTGCAAACTCTACCAGTTCCTCTCTCCAGAATCAAATCAATTCCAGGCTGTCTGGGAAGTCCTTCTCTTTGATGTCCTCAGGTTGGGTACTGGTGGTTTCTGGACCAGGTGCCCAGCACTTCTTACCATGGCTGTGTGGAAGCATATTTGGTAGCAGAGTTGTTTTACTTCAAGGAAAATGTCTCTTCCTTCTCCTTCTTTCTAAGGAGGAGGAGTTTCCCCTTGTTTTTAGTCTCTTTGGAGTGGACTTCAGGACAGCAGGTGGACACTCTGCCCAGACTTGAGGAGGCAGTTCAAGATTTCAGAAAGCAAAGTCTGGATGCTTTTCAACCGATGGTCATTGGACTCATTCCTCTCCCAAGTTGGGGATCTGTGGGAGCACAAGCACAGACATCCTCAAGTGGAATCCTCCTGTTCATGCTTGTCAGATTGGTAGTGTCCCTGCAAGGAAGGTGAGGGAGGCAAGTTGGAGGTCAGCTGGGCTTATGATCCTAGGTCACCCTGAGGAGGTTGGTGGGGCACAGGAGGGCCAGTCAGTAATTAGGCAATATTGTTAGGTTAACCTCTTCCTGGGTATGGGATTCACAGAAATGTGATTGCCTGGTCCCTGAGATGGAGAAAAAAACAGCCCCAATTCTCCCTGAAAGTCCAGCTGACATCATGTGCATGTGTTTTTATTGCTCTGAAAAGCTGCATCTAGTCCCAGATGGTCTGCCCTCCATTCATCATCATTCCAGGTGACAGGTGCTGATGAGTGGTGACCTACCATAGTGTTCCCTCCAGCTTTCTCATTCCTCTCCTCAAATCTTCACTAGGGCTGGGGATATAGCTCAGTTGATAGAGTGCTTCCTTGCATGCACTAGGCCCTGTGTTCAATCTCTAGCACCACAAACAAACAAAATCCTCTTTACTTTCTCTTTCCTTCCTGTGTTCCTTTCTGTCCTGGCCCATTTTCTTCTCATAGTTTGGTTAAACTCCTTGCTCAACTTTGGCACTAGCTGTACTGAGATCTAAAAATAGCAGAAAAATGGGATTTCTGAGAAGCATTATGGTGGCCCTGATGCACTATTACATCAGGACCTCTGAGTCCCCAAGCATGAGTGAGGATCAGGCACTGCCTGCTCCTGTGCTGCCATCAGCATCTTAGCACCCAACCCTACCCTGCTTTTAGGAAGGGTGGCCTTGTCTGCTCCCCTGACATGTGCACAGAGGGCACAGGCTTCGGGTCTCTGCTTGCATCCAGGATTTTTATTAGCTCTAAAAATCAAATTTCATGTGGACAGGTACCTTCTCAGATATTTATAAATAAATGTAGTTAGGGGAAAATTGAAGTTTATTTTAATACTTTTTAGAGCTTGAGTAAACTATGATTAAACTGGACAGAAGAAATATTTCTGAAACATTGTTAATGCTGCTTATTTCAAAGTGAGATTCCTGGAACTAACCTTCAGTAGAGATTTCCTTGGTTATTACAGATTGGGGGGCTTTGACAGAGGAAATGTCCATGGGGTGCATGTAAAGTTGCTTCTATGAGAGCAGAGGTGACTATGTGACAACACAGATGGGCCCTTCTTCACTTTTACCTCAATAGCTGGTTACTCTGGGTCTAATGCTGGAGGATACACAGTGACAATAATGTAGTTTTTCTACTTGCTATGTGTTTAAAGTGTCCCACAGTCAACCCAGCCCAACCAAACAAGTAGGAGAAGGGAGAGCTTGGAGCTGCTCCTGCCTCAGCTTCTTATAGAGAAATGCACATGAAACATCACTGACATCATGGTGTAGCTTCTCAGGTTACCCAACCAGACTTCTGGCAGCACTAGATACCTCAGAATGTGAAGAATTGCAATGCCATTACCACCTCTGCTTTGGGCACTCCTGAGACACCAGGCTCATTCCATTTGTGACAGGGGCTGCAAAATGGAATTTGTAATGCCTCTGCCCATTCCTTCCCAGCCATCAGCAGAAACCAGGTCTCTGAGGTTGAGGCTGCTATGGGTGAGACAGAGGCTCCAGAGAGGGCCAGATGTCCGGCCTGAAATGGTACAAAATCTGCTGTTGGGAAGCATCAGGTCTTCCAAGTTCCATGAAGAAATTCCTTCTAGAGACTGAATAAATGAGCCTAAAGAAAGGAGAGGGTAGGATCTACCCCTACACGCTCCCCCTTGTCCATACTACCTCAGGTGAGAAAACTCTTTTTGCATAATTTGCCTTGAACTAAGTTTATTCTGGGGAGTGAGTTACATCCTGATGCAAATCTCCTGTGTCCTTTCCCCAAGTGCACCTGCAGGGTCATACTGGCTCCTCTGTTAACACTACAGTTATTTCCCACATGGGTCAGAGTGATTGGGTGTGCTGTAAGCTCCCAGATTAGTTGGTTTGTTACATGATAAAGCTCTATTTCCTTAAATATTTGGGCATTCACAAACACACACACACACACACCACTGTTTTCTTGGGGTCCTGGTACTCCCCAGGGTATAGCTGTTTGGGTTCTGGACCCTGCTACCCATTCTTGGTTTCCTGCTCACAAGGTACACATGAGCCCTGCTTTGAGCCAGGCAACCACCTGGAGGGCCTTAGTCTTCTAAGGAAAAAAAGAGTGGAACCTTGGTTGTGCAAGATTCTTATAAAACAAAGAGCATCAATCGCAATACATCCTTATAAAAAAACTAAGTTGTGGTCATTGAGACACCAGGAACCTTTACAGTTGATGCCATTAGCCACAAAGAACTTACAACAAACCCAGTTCTTCCTAAAATGCTGATTGCCCAAGTTGCCACCTGTGCATGCATTTAGAACTTGTTTTATGCATCTGTATAATAACTCTTGAGTCAGCTAGTCATTTCTGTGCCCTTGAGTTCACTTATCTTCACTAAGATTTTTAAATAAGTGGCTGAAAAAAATGCCTCTTATTTTTTTTTTATTTAAAGAAATGGGTCGGGG
>NW_026000081.1:106926-130210 GCF_001458135.2 Marmota marmota marmota
GGGGGGGGGAGACTAAAACCACTACCTGCATTGATTTGACTGACTTTCAAGGGACATTAAATGCCAGTACTGCATGCTCAATTCCCTCACTCTTACCCAGCCAGCAATAAGATTGTTTAAGCACAGTGTGTAATTGGGTGACTGTGTGCAGAGGTGACCAGATACAAAAGTGCACACACACTACGTGCACACAGATGACCTTAAGAAAGACCAGACTTCCTGGAAAGGTGACAGTGCTTCAAAGTGGCTCCAAAGGAGTGTCCAATGTGAACCAATTGGTCAGGAGAATCACAAGCCTGAGGACTCCCTGGGAGTCCAGGTGACACATGTCATAGCCCAGGCTACTTATTGAAAGATGACCCAGGCAGTTTGAACAGATCTGCATTGGCTGGGTCTGTGATCTCTCTACCTTAATCAAGGCAAGTTAACACTGGTTAGAAGTTTTGGAAGCTGTTGTAGAACCACACAACTATGACTACACTCCTTGGAAACAAAATGCTTCATACCACACTCCAAGTAATGGTACCATCAAACTCATGAGCTCTGAGTAGATTCAGACTCTTAGTTTGAAACAGATGCTTCATTCACATAAAGTGTTAAAGCTAATCTTAATGGCATTTTCTTTGTTCAGATGATAGATGTCATTTACTGGATGGGCCATGGTATATGTTTTTAAAAGTGGTGGCTTTAGTGCACCATATTCATTTAAGAACAGCAATTTGATTTTGACACATCATGTCTTTAAAAAAAATGAAGAAATATCCACTTGGTCTCACTGATATAAAATAATAATTGATAATAAACAAACACTAAACTTTAAGGGAAAGGTTTTTTGTTTGTTTGTTTGTTTTAATGTGTGTACCAGACATTTTCTACATTTACTTAAATGCTCAGTGCTAATAATTCCCTAGAAATACTCTGAAGAAAACATTGATGTGTACTAATTGGCTTAAAAATCAGAAATTAAACCTTTTTAAATTTAGATGGTAAACTTTATCAGAGCAGTTGAACATGCTCCTAGGAATATTCATAAGTTGTACAGACAGCCTTGACCCTCTCCACAGTGTGATCAAGGCTGGGCCAAGGTTTAACAAGTCTTTGTTTTCTAATTCTCTTTGGTTATTCACTGATGATTTCTTTCTTTCCTGAGCCTCTCAGGGACAACACTTATAAGATTGCCTCTGTACAGCCTCATCCTGTCCCTGTCAAGTTAACCCAGCAGCCTCTCATCCTCACTGGCTGCCTCCAGTGTTAAGGTCACTCTCTCTTTTTACTGATACCTGGGTTCTAACTGTGTCCCTTTGGGTGGCCCCTTTGTCTCTGTGAACTGCTGCCCCTTATCTGAAAAAGTTGGACCTATACTTAGATGACCTCTGAGGTCCCTGCTGATTTGACCCCTCCTTAAGTAAACTGGGACACACACTTAACAGGGGAACTTTCCCCAACATGTTCTCTCCTTTCTACCACAGGCTGTTTTCTTGTGAGTATTTGATGCCCCATCATTCTTTTCCTGGAAGGAAACAAAGGCCTTTTTTTTTCCTCCCCAGACCACATAACTTGTAGCATGATCTGGCTTATAAAAAAAGCAGGGGGGGCGGGGTAGAATCTGACCATATGGCATGCAGTGGGGCAGAGGCTGAGGCAGCAGGGATTTGGGTGCACAGGGAGGCTTATACTCTAAGCTGAAATCTGGAATCCCCTCCAGATCCAGTGCAACCCCTTGGCTCATCCTCTTAACCACCTTCTACCATGTTCATGCCCTCCTATACTCTTTGCCCTTATTGCAGACTCTAGGCACCATCAGCAGTGTCTGACAGTCCCATCTGAACAGAATTCTTTTATGTTTGCTTGCAGGTAAAATTCTTAAGGGCCCTGCTGTGCACTCCAGCCTTGAGACCGTTACCTTCCAGGAGTCTCACAAGAAGCCATCATATGTCCCTAAACCATCAGGAATCCAGGGCCTCTTCCCCCTTTTGTACAACTGCATGTGTGCTGAAGAGCATCTGGCCCTGGTTCCTCCAAAGCTGGTGCAGGGTCAGAGATAGGTCCCAGTTTGGTAGACAGAGAGAATTATTTCCTGCCAGTGAGAAAAAACAGTTGCCATATTCCACCAGGCTCAGATCTAACCGAAGCACAACTAAGATTTGCATAGTAGACATTGTGACACTGCTGCTAAACAGCTTCAGCTAAATAACACCTGCCATAGCATGGTTCTCACCTCAGCAGCTCTCCTCAGATGGTAAATCAGAGGAAATAGTTGCCTCCTACACAAGGGTCATGTGGTGTCAATGCTGGGGCTCCTTGGAGTTCTAGAAGCACCCTAGGAAGCAGCGGTGCACTGCTGGACAGTGTCAGTGGAGCTTAGCAAGCACCTTTCATATATCCACACCTGACCAGGTAGTTCCTGTGGGTCAAGCCAGGCTGTACTTTGCACAGCACCATCAGGTCTGAACTCTTTTGAGTTCATGTGGGGAAGGAATGTGGTGACTGGCTAGAGATCCTCTCACCTCTAGCCCAGCACAATCTGCTTCTTTTATTAACATATTCTCCTAATTGCATTGACCCTCCCTCCCCCATTAAGGAGGCTGTACCATTGTGTTAACCTAACCTACCTCAGGGGAGTATGGGACTGATGTCCACACCATCCTATGCAAAGTCTTGCATATGGTATCCCTGACTTGTTTATAAGTGGTGTGGGCAAGGCCCAGTTGTATTGAAGCCTCATCTGTGTCTTCAGAGTGCTCCTAGGATGTAGGTATTTGTGTATAAATGTATGTTAGAGATTTATTTAGGTTGTCATAGCTATATGTTCAAGGACAACATAACTCATGGTCAGGGAGGAAGAGACAGAATAACAGGCTTTTGGTGGCTATTAAAGCAAACTTTTTATAAATAAATTGTTTCTTTCTGTCTGCTTTGTTTCCCATTTCTACACTAGTCCCTAGAACAAGTGTTAAGAATAAAAAAGTGATATGAAGAAACTCATGGAAGTTTAAGCTTAAAAAAATCACATTTTTTCCTCTTTGCCATTTTGAAAAAATCTCCAATCTAAGATATGATGGAGTGATCCTAATACTTTATGTTCCTTATAGTTTTCACAGGGAAAGACATATTTTATGGGTTTTTGTGATCCATTAAAACTCAGGAGTTAGGAGAGCAAGGAAAATACAGGTTTCTTTCCTTTCTGGGTTTGAGGAAGATAGAGGAGAACATTTTCTTTCAGAAATCTTCTTCATATTTGGTGACTCGGTGGAATGGAAAGCTTTTATAAGAACAGGGGGACATAGTAGGATACAAGGTAGGAAATTCCCCAGTGTATATGTAGCTAGGCTGAGTTAATCAGAAACATGTCTCAGTCTCAGGTTCTCCTGTGTGATGCCTATCAGGTCCAGGGGCAGTCCATCAGCCTCCATCCTCAGTATGAAGAAGCTCAGAAGTTAAAAGAGTTTGAAGCTTTCATTTCAAGAGGGCTCTGTTTTACAATCAGCTGTGGAGATTGTGGGAGCAACTTCCCTGGACTGTAATACCAAGCACATTAGTGGGTGTGGGACTCTAATCTAGTATCAGCATTTTTATAATGTATCCCAAGTGATTCTGATGCAGGTGGGCTACAGACCACAGTTTAACACACATTGTTCTATGTCATTGAGTCACAACAACAGCAAATAATTTAAGAACCTTAATTGAAAATCATGTCATTCCATAAATTTTCAAATAAAAATCTTAGAAGATTCCTTCAGGAAAAATACTTGTATCCTTAAATTTTCCACAACTAAAATAAAGCTATTACTCTACAATTATTTCCTTGAAACAGTTAAAAATGAAAACAAATAATAACAGCTAGAATAACACTAATCATTTTCAACACAACCCCACCACTACAAGTAGCAATAACAAATGACCCTTCAAGAGACCTTCCTGTGTAGAAACATGTGCAGATTGAGATATGAACTCAATCTGCACATCATACTCAGGTGTTTAAGTATTTGCATGAGTGCTTTTGGCTCTGGAATAGAGAGGAATTTGCTAGCAGAATTAGCAGAATGTCCTCATTCCCATTCAGCATCATTTAAAGATAGAGTAGCCAATAGTAAGGACCTTTGGACATGAGGCTGTTAGAGTAGCCTACAAATTTTCTTACTTTATTTCTGTGCTCTTGGGGATAGTAACTATGAAAAAATAATCAATGACCATGGGACAACTCAAAGATAGATACTTAATAAGTAGGCTTACTAACTAGCAACTTTATGACAATGACAACAATATATTGCATGATATAAGTCTGAGAACTGGTAGATATACTCCCAAGTTAATTTTAAGGAAAACTCTTTGAAGCTATTGTATTTCACATTTTGAAATTGTAGAAAATAGCTCTTTGAATTGATAATTTTTAAAAAGTTGACAGCAAAATATCCTTAAGAACCAGAATCTCCAATATACAATTTTTTAGAATACTCCCTTAGCACATGTGATGCACTGGGTAATCCTCAGCACCACATATAAATAATTTTTTTAAAAATGTATTATCTGTAATGGTTTAGATTTGGTGTCTCCCAAAAGCTCATATGTGAGACAATATAAGGTTTGAAGGGGAAAAGGATTGGATCGTAGCCTTAACCTACTCAGTGAATAATACTGGTATTAACTGAGAAGTAACTGGAAACAGGTGGGGTTGCTGGAAATGGTGATTCATTGCAGGCATGGCTTTGGGGTATATATTTTGTATGTGGGCAGTGCAGTCTCTCTCTGCTTTCTGATCATATTGTGAGCTGCTTCCCTCAGCCACACTCTCCTGCCATGATGTTCAGCCTCCCCACAGACCCCCAGGAATGGAGCCAGCCATCTATGGATTAAGACCTCTGAAGCCATGAGCCCTCAAATAAACTTTACTCTTCTACCATTGTTTTCGTCAGGTCTTATAGTTACAATGAAGAAAAGGCTGACTACAACAGTGTTGATCTACAACTAAAAATATATTTTTAAAACTGAGAGGTCTGGGCTGGGGTTGTGGATTAGTGATAGAGCACATGCCTCACACGGGTGAGGCACTTGGTTCGTTCCTTAAAACCACATAAAAATAAATAAATAAACAAAATAAAGATGGCGGCAGGCACGGAGGTATCAAGTCTCTGACCTCTTCAGCTGCGCGGGCATAGGGAGTCTTAAACCATCTAAATGCTGTTTGCTCAGGATCACTAGGCAATGCTGAGCTAACATGGATCTGGGGCGAACAGATCCTGGAACAACGTATTTCAATCAATGAAAGACAATGGATGCCAACCAAGAATTTTGTATCCAGCAAAATTAAGCTTCAGGTACGACAATGAAATAAAAATCTTTCATGATAAACAAAAGTTAAAAGAATTTGCAGCCAGAAAACCAGCATTGCAAAGCATCTTGAGCAAAACACTACACAAGGAAGCAATAAAAAACAATAACCAAAACCAACAGTGGGAAGTACCTCAGTAAAGCCAGAGGGCAGGGGGAAAGCTAATCATGGAGAAACAAACCAAATTAAAAAAAAAAAAGATAAATAATCAAACATGACTGGAAGTAAAAACCATATATCAATAGTAACTCTAAACATAAATGGCTTAAACTCACCAATAAAGCGACATAGACTGGTAACATGGATTAAAAAAACAAATCCAACAATATGCTGCCTCCAGGAGACACATCTGATTGGAAAAGACATACACAGGCAGAAGGTGAAAGGTTGGGAAAAAACAAACCATGCACACGGTCCTCGTAAGCAAGCAGGGGTGGCCATCCTCATATCGAATTAAATCAACTTCAAGACTAAGTTAATCAAAAGGGATAAGGAAAGACATTATATACTGTTCAAAGGAACCATTCACCAACAAGACATAACAATTATCAATATTTATGCACTAAATAATGGTGCTGCGACGTTCATAAAAAAAACTCTCCTCAAGTTCAAGAATCAAATAGATCACAACACAATAATTATGGGTGACTTCAACACATCTCTCTCACCATTGGACAGATCCTCCAAACAAAAGTTGAATAAGAAACTATAGAACTCAATATCACAATCAATAACCTAGACTTAACTGACATATATAGAATATATCAACCATCATCAAGTGGATATACTTTTTTCTCAGCAGCACATGGATCCTTCTCAAAAATAGACCATATATTATGCCATAGGGCAACCCTCAGTAAATATAAAGGGGTGGAGATAATACCATGCATTTTATCTGATCATAATGGAATGAAACTGGAAATCAATAATAAAAGAAGGAAGGAAAAATCATACATCACATGGGAAATGAACAATATGTTACTGAATGATCAATGGGTTACAGAAGACATAAAGGAGGAAATCAAAAAATTCTTAGAGATAAATGAAAACACAGACACAACATATCACAATCTATGGGACACAATGAAAGCAGTTTTAAGAGGGAAATTCATCGCCTGGAGGTCATTCCTCAAAAAAAGAAAAAACCAACAAATAAATGAGCTCACACTTCATCTCAAAGCCCTAGAAAAGGAAGAGCAAAACAACAGCAAATGTAGCAGAAGCCAAGATAATTAAAATCAGAGCAGAAATCAACAAAATTGAAACAAAGGAACTATTGAAAAAATTGACAAAACTAAAAGTTGGTTCTTTGAAAAAATAAATAAGATCGACAGACCCTTAGCCATGCTAACGAAGAGAAAAAGAGAGAGAACTCAAATTACTAACATATGGGATGAAAAAGGCAATATCACAACAGATGCTACAGAAATACAGAAGACAATTAGAAATTATTTTGAAAACCTATATTCCAATAAAATAGAAGATGGTGAAGACATCGATAAATTTCTTAAGTCATATGATTTGCCCAGACTGAATCAGGATGATACACACAATTTGAACAGAACAATAGCAATGGATGAAATAGAAGAAGCAATCAAAAGACTACCAACCAAGAAAAGCCCAGGACCGGATGGGTATACAGAGGAGTTTTACAAAACCTTTAAAGAAGAATTAAAACCAATACTTTTCAAGTTATTTCAGGAAATAGAAAAAGAGGGAGATCTTCCAAATTCATTCTATGAGGCCAACATCACCCTGATTGCAAAACCAGACAAAGACACCTCAAAGAAAGAAAACTACAGACCAATATCTCTAATGAACTTAGATGCCTAAATCCTCAATAAAATTCTGGTGAATCGGATACAAAAACACATCAAAAACATTGTGCACCATGATCAAGTAGGATTCATCCCTGGGATGCAAGGATGGTTCAATATACGGAAATCAATAAATGTTATTCACCACATCAATAGACTTAAAGATAAGAACCATATGATCATCTCGATAGAGGCAGAAAAAGCATTCGACAAAGTACAGCATCCCTTTATGTTCAAAACACTAGAAAAACTAGGGATAACAGGAACTTATCTCAACATTGTAAAAGATATCTATGCTAAGCCTCAGGCTAGCATCATTCTCAATGGAGAAAAATTGAAGGCATTCCTTCTAAAATCTGGAACAAGACAGGGATGCCCTCTATCACCACTTCTATTCAATATAGTTCTTGAAACACTGGCCAGAGCAATTAGACAGACGAAAGAAATTAAAGGCATAAAAATAGGAAAAGAAGAACTTAAATTATCACTATTTGTGGTTGACATGATTCTATACCTAGAAGACCCAAAAGGGTCTACAAAGAAACTACTAGAACTAATAAATGAATTCAGCAAAGTGGCAGGATAGAAAATCAACATGCATAAATCAAAGGCATTCCTGTATATCAGTGACAAAACTTCTGAAATGGAAATGAGGAAAAACCCTCCATTCACAATATACTCAAAAAAAAATAAAATACTTGGGAATCAACCTAAAAAAAGAGGTGAAAGATTTATACAATGAAAACTACAGAACCCTAAAGAGAGAAACAGAAGATCTTAGAAGATGGAAAAATATACCCTGTTCAAGGATAGGCAGAACTAACATCATCAAAATGGCGATATTGCCAAAAGTTCTCTATAGGATTAATGCAATGCCAATCAAAATCCCAATGGCATTTCTTGTAGAAATAGAGAAAGCAATCATGAAATTCATATGGAAAAATAATAGACCCAGAATAGCAAAAGCAACTCTAAGCGGGAAGTGTGAATCAGTCAGTATAGCGATACCAGATTTCAAACTATACTGCAGAGCAATAGTAACAAAAACAACATGGTACTGGTACCAAAACAGGCAGGTGGACCAATGGTACAGAATAGAGGACACAGAGACTAATCCACAAATTTACAACTATCTTATATTTGATAAAGGGGCTAAAAGTATGCAATGGAGGAAGGACAGCATTTTCAACAAATGGTGCTGGGAAAACTGGAAATCCATATGCAACAAAATTAAACTGAATCCCCTTCTCTCACCATGCACAAAAGTTAACTCAAAATGGATCAAGGATCTTGATATCAAATCAGAGACTCTGTGTCTGATAGAAGAAAAAGTTGGCTCCGATCTACAATTTGTGGGATCGGGCTCCAAATTCCTTTATAGGACACCCATAGCACAAGAGTTAATAACAAGAATCAACAAACGGGACTTACTTAAACTAAAAAGTTTTTTCTCAGCAAGAGAAACAATAAGAGAGGTAAATATGGAGCCTACATCATGGGAACAAATTTTTACTCCTCACACTTCAGATAGGGCCCTAATATCCAGAGTATACAAAGAACTCAAAAAATTAGACAATAAGAGAACAAGTAACCCAGTCAACAAATGGGCCAGGGACCTGAACAGACACTTCTCAGAGGAGGACATACAATCAATCAACAAGTACATGAAAAAATGCTCACCCTCTCTAACAGTCAGAGAAATGCAAATCAAAACCACTCTAAGATACCATCTCACTCCAGTAAGAATGGCAACCATTATGAAGTCAAACAACAAGTGCTGGTGAGGATGTGGGGAAAAGGGTACACTTGTACATTGCTGGTGGGGCTGCAAATTGGTGTGGCCAATTTGGAAAGCAGTATGGAGATTCCTAGGAAAGCTGGGAATGGAACCACCATTTGACCCAGCTATTCCCCTTCTTAGACTATTCCCTAAAGACCTTAAAAGAGCATACTATAGAGATACTACTACAATGATGTTCATAGCAGCACAATTCACAATAGCTAGACTGTGGAACCAACCTAGATGGCCTTCAATAGATGAATGGATAAAAAAAATGTGGCATTTATACACAAGGGAGTATTATTCTGAACTAAAAAATGACAAAATCATGGAATTTGCAGGGAAATGGATGGCACTAGAGCAGATTATGCTAAGTGAAGCTAGCCAATCCCTAAAACACAAATGTCAAATGTCATCTTTGATATAAAGAGAGCAACTAAGAACAGAATAGGGAGGAAGAGCATGAGAAGAAGATCACCATTAAACAGGGACGAGAGGGGGAGGGAAAGAGAGAGAGAAGGTAAAGTGCATGGAAATGGAAGGAGACCCTCATTGTTATACAAAATTACATATAAGAGGAAGTGAGGGGAAAGGGGTAAAAAAACAAGAGAGAGAAATGAATTACAGTAGATGGGTAGAGAGAGAAGATGGGAGGGGAGGGGAGGGGAGGGGGGATAGTAGAGGATAGGAAAGGCAGCAGAATACAACATACACTAGTATGGCAGTATGTAAAAAAGTGGATGTGTAACCGATGTGAATCTGCAATATGTATATGGGGTAAAAATGGGAGTTCATAATCCGCTTGAATCAAATGTATGAAATATGATATGTCAAGAGCTTTGTAATGTTTTGAACAACTAATAATAAAAAAAAATTATAAAAAAAAAGAAATATGGGGATGAGGGACTTAGGCAGGCCTGGAATTGACCCTGTCCTGGAAATGAGGACAGAGGTCTGTGCAGAACCCCAGGTCACATCTGCAACCCAGGTGGCCTGGTCCCTGATCCCCAGCCGAAGACCTGTGTGTCACTCTTCCCTTGGCCTGAGCAAAAATAAATAAATAAAATAAATAAATAAATAAAGATATTGTGTTCATGTAAACTAAAAAAAATTTTTTTTAAATGAGAGGTCTTCAGTGGGCAGTAAGAAAAGCACTGAACCACACTTGCAAGCTACAACAATGTAGGAAGACTCTGATACTAGTTAATGAGGAGAGAGAATAATATGTGCCTCTGTCTAGAGAAAACTTGAGTATGTCTTCCTGTACTGGTTTCCACATTAACCAAAGAAAATGTCATAAAATAAATTCAAGACAAGAACACTCGATGCAACAACTTTCTGGTCTTGCTACAGTAGTGCAGGAAAAGGGCCAAGAAATTACCTTGGATTACAGGAATTTAAAATACTAAGAAGCAAATTACAGGCTTCTTTTTAATTAATGTGGAAACTAGTATGGTACAGACTCATTCTTGCCAGGGTCATTAGAGCTCATTGCTAAAACAAGCCTAAAAGGGCTTGTTCCACGAACTGAATGAAGGGTTCCTTATCACAAGAACTACTGATTTTCAGGTGGAGATCAAGACAAGTCAGGCAGAAGCATTCTCATGAAAGCCTTCATAAGAGAAAAGGAGAGGGAGAAATATGCGAATAAATATGGTCAGCTTAAAATAGAGTTAATATGGTTCTGCATTTAAATTTACTAACTTTGACAGCTATTTGATGAAGAACTCCAATAATTATCAGTATTTGGCAACAAGGATTGCAGACTGCTTTGTATGAGTTTAATATTTAATTTTAATTTTCAAACAGAATGTCTTTGTGTGTTCTTGAGGGTATTGTACTGGCTCATCTCTTTATTAGAACCATTTTAGAGCGAGAGCTGGAATGTTTCATATTTATTTTTGTTTGTTTGCATGGTGAATTTGATTGTGCTAGCTTTTATAATTCCATTGTTTTGTTATAATAACAATATTAATGAGCAGATTTTTCACTATGGAAGCCTTTCTGTGTTCAGTGGGAGGCATTCTTTGGGCTACTTCTTTTTACTGAGAGGGAAATTCTGAAAGTGAGCTATGGTGAATTCAAAAAGAAGAAGACCACAGGCATTGAAATGCATCTAAATTCAGCGGCTTGAGGACAATAAAATTTAAAATAATCTTTATAATAAAAAATAAATAAATAAATAAAAGCCTTCATATAAAAATAAAGTTGAACAACCAGAGAAATGAAAGATTGGGCTCCATATGTGTACTATGAATTGAAATTCATTCTTCTGTCATGTATAACAAATCAGAATCAAAAAATTTAAATAAATGATATTTGGTATAAAGAAATACTAATGACTGATTACTGAGAGATGCTAAATTATACCCAACAATAAGAGCTACACTTCTACTTTACTACTTGCCAAGCATTGTTCAAAGTACTTTACATGTATTAACATTTAACCCTCACAATGACCCTGCATCTTTGCTAGTATTCTCATGTTGCAGATACTGAAATGGAAACACAGCTAGATTAAGGGACTTATTTGAAATTGCACCACTAGAAGATGAAAGAGCCAGGATTCCATCCCATATTCCACAACATGTGGTTATTATTCCTCAGATTGAGACAGGGTCTTGCAATGTTGCCCAGGCTTGCCTTGATCTCCTGGGTTCATGCCACCCTCCTCCCTCAGCATCCTGAGTAGCTGGGACTGTGGATGTGCACTACTGTACCTAGCTCCAGAAACTTTTCATCTGCTGTATGCTAATACTATCTAGGCAGTCATTTTCATTTAAAAAACGTGTTTGTGTTCCATAAAAATTATCTTCCTCATGGGTTAATATTGGCTAGTGCAGCCTTTCTTCACTAAGGAGGATATTTTAAGCTGTATTTAGTTGTTTGGGACATATTCGTAAGTTATCACTGCCACCTGCTGGCAATATGTGGTAATAATCTTACTTCTTGAAAACTGGAAGAAAACCCATTAAATGAAAATGCTGCAGAACTAGAGCAAAAAGGTGATAGTAAATATGACAGTCAGTGTTTGGAAAAGGTTAACATCCAGAACAGGTTCAGCTCCTAAATAATCTAGCTCCAAGGCCTCCAAGGAGATTAACTGAAAAGCAGAGATTTCTTTCTTCCTAATTTTATATGTTTCAAACATTATCTGCTCTCTAAATATAAACAATAAAATCTTAAAACCACAAATGGAATTCTTCTCTCAACACTGATGATGCATTTGACCAGATCCTTTGAGTTTCTCCTAAGACTAACCATGAGATGTGAATGAATGGCTCTGATGCAGGATGTGGTCCATGACCTTGGAAGAGACTGAGGCCAAAGAAATCTGATTATATATTATTATTGTCTTTAATAGAGAGATAAGACATACACTGAAAAGCTGTCTCCACTAATTGCCTTAATTATTTCTTTTTTTAATACTCCTTGGTAATAACCTCACATTTCAGAGAATTATGGAAAAAATTTTCCAATCAGTGGGATATAAATCCTTATACTCAAGGACTACATCTAATATTTCTTTTATATATCCATATAGTACAAAGCACTTAATAAATGCTTTTTAAATAAGGATGAACTTTCTTTTCATGAAGATAATTAATCTCTCTTTCATCAAGAACATTCATTTTGTATTCCTATATCTATTCCATCAGAATTACAGTCTACAAAATATAAGATCATGAAACTCAAAATCAAATTAAGGTCTTTTTGATTCAGATATAAGAAAAATTCCATCTTCCAAAACTGATTTCAAATTATTGAATACTATATGAAAGTACTCTGCAATTATAAAAGCACCACAACTGTTATATGGAATTTCTGATGTAAGTCATATGGACAATGCCATGATAATTATAAACAGCTGGCAGTTTCACTATAATCACATTCTTTTAAACATTGTTTTGGTTGTTGATGGATCTTTATTTTATTTATTTGTATGTGGTGCTGAGAATCAAACCCAGTGCCTCACCCATGCTAGGCAAGCACACTACCGCTGAGCCACAACACCAGCCCCACTAGCCTGGGTTTTTAAAACACATACAGCCAAAGGTTTTGGCATTTACAGAGTTAATATTCAGTTTTTACTATTCCCAAGCAACCCTAAATATCTATACTCTATGGCAGTTTGTGTTTGCTGAGACACAATTCTTACTTAGGCAAGCAGTAAAACACACACTTGGGAGCCTGCCTGATGACCCAGAATCTGCTTTTCAAAGAAGCTTTAGGGCTCTCCACCTATCACCACGCATCAGGTCAGGAGGGGAATTGTAAACTCAAGTCATATTTCGTCACTGGAGATTCCTCAATGTGCCAATGGCATAGTGTCCAGGTTACTGCAGTACTTGGGGTGGCATTAAGTGGATCTGAGAGATCACTCTGAACTAAATTTTAAAACTGTTAGTTCTGTAGCTGATACTCTCCTACAGGCTCAAAAACCAACTATTGTTCAAGCTTTTCCCCATTATCCCACATCAGTGTTATTATATATTAAAAAGAGTTCTCAAGTAATTGCCCACATTCCCTATTGTCCATAGAAAAACTGACCTTACCTTCCCCCTGCTTGATTTGTGGGATCTCCATACTATCAATATTTATTTTCTTACTAAATAAATACACAATAAGTATACAACTTATAAGTACACAACTGAATAAGTACACAACTGTTGAGCTGTTGCAAGACACTGAAAGTTTTTGTCACTGAAACTCGACATTGCACATTTTTTAAGAACTAGTAAGAAAGGTGACAGAGTAAATACAGGTAGTTTTTTTGAAGAATTCTGCTATGATTTTGGTTACAGAACTACTATTGAAAAATAATGTGAGGGGAAAAAGGACACGGCCTTACCATCAAACAAATATGGGTGATCCATGAACTTTCGAAGCTGGAATAAGGTATTCTGAAGTTTAACTTTCTTTGACATCTAATTTTCAACTGTATTTGAAATTTTGAAGAGAGAGAAAAATGGACTAACCAATCAAAACAAAACAAAAAAAACCAACAAAGCCAACTCTTCATAAATATCCTTACTCATTTCATAGTATATTCCTCCAAATTATACTAACCTCCCAAATGGCAACCAACTGCACTGAGAATTAATAGCATATTCATATAGAATTTTATTACTTCACTTTGCTTTGAGAAGGAAGTCTATAAATTAAACTTAGGAATGCTTTGTTATAATGATTGCAAATTTCTAAAAATTTCCTTCTTTAAATGTTATTGTGGATTTAAGAGGGACAAAAAAGCAAACAGCGGATAAAGGGCATGAGTGGGCATTTAAAAATGTTTGCTTCATTTCAGGCAACAAGAAAAACTAGGCAAGAGAAAAAGGGGAAATTTCATCATGCAACAACCAAGTCTGAACTACACTTAACACTGCCATTGTCTCACTGCAGCTGACCTGAGTATCATTCAGAATACAAAATTCTACCTTATATTCTTAATATCCCTGCACAAAAATCACATCCAGTTTCTAAATGGACCATGTGACCTCTGATTACCTAGGTCTTTCATCAAAATACCCTGGTAGTATTTTTGTTGCAATCCTGACATGCTGTGGTATTTCACTACTTCTGTCTTCTTGGGAAGCTAACTCAGCTTTTACTCTCCTCAAGAGAAACGGCTGCAACAGGTTGTGTACTTCACTTGCTGTGTAAGAATAAAAATACAAGAATGTGACACAAAAATACAGGCAAGGCACTGAATTACTATAGAACACACAGAAATTTACTTTCCTCATTTTCATGCTAATTCTGCATTCTAGGTCAGTATAGCAATTTTTCATAGTACAGATGTTCTGGACTTACAAACAATTACATTCTTATAAACCCATTGCAATTCAAAAATACTGTGTAAGTAAAAAATACCTTTAACAGACTTAACATACTAAACATAATAGCTTAGCCTACTCCATCTTAAAGGTGCTAACAACACTTACATTAATCTAGTCAGGCAAAATAATCTAACACGAATCCTCTTTTATGAAAAACTGTTGAATATTCATGCAATGTATTGAATACCTGTGTCTAAACAACACTAACAACACAGAACACTGTACAGTATCAATTATTTATCTTCATGATCACCTGGGTGACAGGGGACTGCTACCACCCACCCTTACAGGATAGTATCTTACAACCTGCCCCAGCCTGGGAAAAGATTGAAACTCATGCTCTTTTATGGCTAAAAAGCATCTCATCATGTATATGCTCCACATTTTCTTTTTTCTTTTGCTAATAAACATTTAGGTGAGTTCCAAATACTGGGTACTGTGAATAGTGCTGTAATAAACATAGGAGTACAGATAGCTCTTTTTTTTAAATGCTATTTTTTTAATTGGTTGTTCAAAACATTTCAAAGCTCATGACATATCATCTTTCATACATTTGATTCAAGTGGGTTATGAACTCCCATTTTTGCCCCAAATACAAGTTGCAGAATCAAGGCAGCAGAATACAACAGATAGCTCTTTGACATGTTGATTTTCCCTCTTTTGATTATATACCTAGTAAGAGACTGCTGAATTGTATAGCAGTTCTATTTTTTAGTTTTTTGAGGAAACACCATCCCATTTTTTATTATGGTTGTACCACCTTACTTTCCCACCAATAGGATATCATAATTCCCCTTTCACCACATCCTTGCTAGCATGTGTAATAATCATTCTAACTGGAGTGAGGTGGTTTCTCATTGTGTTCCTGATTTGTATTTCCCTGATGATTAATGATATTGAACATTTTACTATAACTAACAATAATGCATTATATATCTCAAACCAGTTAGAAGACAGAATTTTTAATATACTCACCTTAAGGAAATAATAAAAGTTTAGGTGCATGATATGCTAATTATCCAAGTTGATCAATACTAATATATATTAGTAATATATATATATATATATGTCAAAACATCAATAGGTACCAACGCATACCTCAAAAATAGGTAAAAATACATACATCAATAAAATTTGAAATTCTAAGTAGAGTTTCTACTGAATGTGTATGGCTTTTGTAAAATGTTAAAGTAAAAAAATGTAATCTGAACCACCATAATTAGAGGAACTTTTGATTTCTGACTTTACTAGGTTCTTCCCTATTCTTTCTGGACTTATTACTGGCTTTTTACCCCAAAACTACAAACACTCAAAGAGCTTGATTCTTCTTACTAATAATCTTATTTGCAAGAAACTGTTTTCCATTGTATACTTGCATTTAATCTCACTAATCAGCATAATCACAGATCCTAGAAATGTAGGGCACTTATAGTGTCAACATTTTTATAACAGTTAAGTGAGGCTCAGAGAAATTAACTGATTATCCAAGGACACACAGATGAAAGTTTAACTATTATCCTGTTATGCATTAGGGAAGTTTCTGTGTTGATGTCTTGGGGATAATTTGTTAAATAAAAATTAACCTGATTTGGACTCTTTTTTAATAGCCCCAGTAATGTTGAACAAAATATCTTCCATCTGTTCCTTGGGAGAAAGGTCAGGTTTCACAAAACTGAGGAGAGAGTAGAGCTCTTGAAGGCTGGTTTGTATAGAAATTCCAATCAACAGGAGACTGTTGATTGAAGCAAACCCAGTTACCCATCACAACATTTATTCAAAGAGAGTGGCATGATTTAATGGAACAAGCCAAGGCACATGAAATCAGAAGGCTCAGGTTCAAGTTGTAGACTCTGTTTAATGTAGGAAATAATACCTCTTCAGTTTCAACTGTAAGAAGGGGATAATAATCTGTAAAGAAAACACTGTCATAAGGATATAAGTGACATCATTTTGTGAACTCTCAGTATTATATAAGTATTCATTATGGTTATTATTAGTCAATCTCTGTGATGATTCAAACTCCACATGGGGAGTTAACTGTTGCATTTGAGTAAACACATACACTCATGGAGTTTGAGAAGACAGAGCTATATCATCAGGCCTCTTTGATACAAGTAAGAAGCAAGATCTAGAATAATTCAATGTCTGTTTATAAAACTTTGCAGTATGTTAGATGCAAGATATCAAGATTTCTGGATGTTTCTGAACATTCTGCTAATGACAGTCCGATATAGAAAAGGATTCTTTAAAATTTTGAGAAATAGTGCTGGTAATGTGGCTCACTGGAAGAGTACTTGCCTAGCATGCATGTCTGGGTCAATCCCCAGCATTACCAAAAGAAAAAGAAAAAACATTGAGAAAGAGATAAGAACAGCAAGAATAAGAGACTAATGAAGTAAGAAAAAAAATAACAAAAGATATTAGGCCAAGCAAGGTAAACCTCTGAACTGATATTAACAAGAGTTTATACCAGCAGAATTAAATCAGGCTTGTAAAGGAGCAGAAAATATTTGGGGACACCCCATACATTCTACTCAATTTTGTTGTAAACCTAACTTGGTTAAAAAAAAAATGTCTACTAAAAAAAGGAAGGTGGGGTATGTAAATTCGAAGACTATACTTTGAGTTTACTTGTGTAAATGTCTTATGCAGCAGAGAGTTTTGGTTTTTCAATCTGTGAGCTTCATCCACAACAAGAACACTCCATACAAAGCTGTGAGAGAAAATCTGAACTTTCAGTTTTATGTAGCTCAGACACATATCTCACAACTACATCTTACTACAAAATGGTGACTTTTTAGAAAGACTAACAGTAAGCCCACTCTGTTAGAAATATACCTGGAATCACGACCTTCTTATCTGAGAGGTTTTCATGTGCTTTTTTTGCCAGGATGATAAAGATGCAGAAAAATGAGATGATAAGAAAGATGCAGAAAGTAAGGAGTCAGAGACAGAAAAAAAAGATACATTTATCATCTTGTACTATGTGCCAGACATTGAACTTGTGGATTTATATATGATTTAATCCAAAATAACAAGGCAAGCAACCATAATTATACTAACAAGTACACTAAAACTCAGAAAGATTAGCTAAATAGGTCAAGATCATTAACATAGTGCTGAGATTCAAACCCATAACAAAAATCAAGAGACAGTGATGTCACGGCAGCTAAAGAAGTAGGACTTTAAAATGTAAGAGCAGTGAACAAGACCACAGAGATGTCCAGGAAGATGTAGCCACTTGACTTGCTAACAGGGAGGTCATTGGTTGCTGCTGCTAGAGCATGTTTTATAGTATAGTAGGTTATGACAGCAGTTTCTCAAAAAGTTTCAGTCATAAAAGCATATATTTTTAACAGATACTACTGGTGGAAAGCTGTCAAAAAAATCCAAATATCTATCTCTCACCATGCACAAAACTCAACTCAAATGAATCAATAACTTAGGAATGAAACCAGAGACCTTGCATCTAATAGAAGAAAGAGTAGGCCCTAATCTCCATCATGAGGGATTAGGCTCCAACTTCCTTAATAAGATTCCTTTGGTGCAAGAATTAAAATCAAGAATCAATAAATGGGATGGACTCAAACTAAAAAGTTTCTTCTCAGCAAAAGAAACAATCTGTGAGGTGAATAGAGAGCCTACATCTTGAGAGCAAATCTTTACCCCTCACACATCTGATAAAGCATTAATCTCTAGGGTATATAAAGAACTCAAAAGGCTAAGCACCCAAACAAACAAGCAAATAACCCAATCAATGAATGGGCCAAGGACCTGAAGAGACACTTCTCAGAAGATGGTACAATCAATCAACAAATTCATGAAAAAAATGTTCATCATCACTAGCAACTAGAGAAATGCAAATCAAAACCATTCTAAGATTTCATCTCACTCCAGTCACAATGGCAGCTATTATGAAGACAAAAAAATAATAAGTGTTGGCAAGGATGTGGGGAAAAAGGTACACTCATACACTGCTGGTGGGACTGCAAATTGGTGCAGCCAATATGAAAACTAGTATGGAGACTTTTTGGAAAATTGGGAATGGAACCACCATTTGACCCTGCTATGCCTCTCCTCAGTCTATACCCAAAGGACTTAAAAACAGCATACTACAGGGACAGAGCCACATCAATGTTTATCACAGAACAATTCACAATAGCTAACCTGTGGGAACCAACCTAGATACCCTTCAGTAGATGAATGGAAAAAGAAAATGTGGCATACATACACAACTGAATATTACTCAGCAATAAATGAGAATAAAATCATGGCTTTTGTAGGTAAATGGATGGGGTTAGAGAACATAATGCTAAGTGAAGTTCCCCAATCCCAAAAAAACAAATGTGGAATGTTTTCTTTGATATAAGGAGGCTGATTCATAGTGGGATATGGAGAGGGAGCATGGGAGGAATAAACAAACTCTAGAAAGGGCAGAGGGGTTGAGGGGAAGGGAGGGGGCATGGGGTTATTAATGATGGTGAACATTATTATTATCATTATTATCCAAAGTACAGGTATGAAGACACGAATTGGCATGACTATACTATGTATACAGGCACAGATATGAAAAATTGTGTTCTATATGTGTAATAAGAATTGTAATAATTCTGGTGTCATATATGAGTAAAGAAAAAGAAAAAAATACAAAATATGGAAAAACATTGAATGATATTCTAGGTGCATTACTTAAAATACCAAAAACAAAACAAAACAAATAAACTAAATATGCAATAATAGGCAATAAAATGGCAAATACTATGCTGCAAAAGTACTTACATAGTAATTAAAAAAGGATATCTTCTTTAAAAATGTAAAAATCATGCAAAAGATAATAAAGTGGAAACTATAACATTTTTAACTTTTAATTTTATTTGTAAACGTTATGGAATCCCACTGCATTATTTTTGTACTTGGAAAATTAAGTGTGTCAAGCAAAATAGTGGGTAAGGAAAGATAATTCCTCAAAAATTAAAAGAAACATCTTTGTAGAGGCTGGCCTACAAACAAGAAGGCTTTTTCCTCTGAGGCTACAGAGAAAATTCAGAGGAAAAGAGGTGCCTACTGCCATTCACCAAATGAGAGTAGTGCAGATGAAGAGGGATCTGGAAATCCAAAGATAGGGCAGGAAGTCCAAGGAGAGCACTGAGCAGCATAAGTAGGGGATGCATTTAAGTATTACAAGAGATAGGGTCCCAATAAGGTTGGATGATAGTTATGACATAAGGTGGTGAGCATCCATAGTATAGTGCCATTCAAAACAGACTAGGTCCTATTCCTTGGAAGGAATAGTCTCAGGTTTGTATATATACAAACATCTAAAAATGCTTATACAATGAAAAAGGATAAGTGAGGTGGATTTGGGTTCAATGAATGAAAGTAGATTGAATCACTCATCAAAGGAAACTAAAGAATCTTTCCCTGAGAGTAAGAGGTACAGGGAATTCCAACACAGAATGGAGAGTACAACAAGTGAACTCCTGATCATCTTGATTGAAGAATTTTATAAGCCTATGGTCTGTTGTCCAAAAGATTCTAAATTTTTCATGGTGGTAACATGCAGTTATAAATTTCTCTCACAAATCTTTTTAGCGCATAGATTTTTATAAAATGTCTTGGCTATTTTCAGAATGTACAATATACTAATGGAAAAACATAATCTTAACAAACATACTGGAAGAATACACCTATGTTATCGGGATTCTTACTGTGAGTCAACAATATAAATGTCCCTTTATTACTAGCATTTTAAAATCCACACAGAAATGATTTCAGAATAGATTAAGATATACAAATGTATTTTTGCTGAACAAGATGACATTCCAGTGCTTCTAGATACTTAGAGACTATCTCTCGAAAAGAAGATCCATACAACCAAGTGCTGGGTCTGCTCAAATATCTGCTTTGCCTTACTGGGATACCTAATCTGTTAGTTTCCTCATTTGTAAAATGAATGATAATACCTGCCTACTAATATTTTCATGAAACCTAAATGGGATAATTTATGTAAAGTACACAACAACATTTATATCCCAGTTTTATTATCTTTTGAGTCTTGCCATATATTAACTTGTATCATGGATATATCTTTATATTTCTTATCCCTCATGGGGTAGCTCCATTATTTACTTTCCTGGTTATACAAGTAACTCTCAGAATATTTCCTTTCCATGGAATGACTTCAAAAGAGTTAAGTTGGATATTAAGAATATAAAGGCTGGGCATGGAGGAGCACATTGTAATTCCAGCAGGTCTGGAAGTTGAGGCAGCAGGATTTCGAGTTCAATGCCAGCCTTACAAAAGTGAGATGATAAGCAACTCAGTGAGACCCTGACTCTCAATAAAACACCAAAGAGAAATGGGGGTGTGGCTCACTGGTGTTATACCCCTGCGTTCAATCCCCAGTACTCAACCCCCAGAAATAAAAAAATAACAATAATATTAAAAACAGTGAGGGGAATAACCAAATGGTAGAGCAGTTTCTTACCATGTGGGAGGCCCTAGGTTCAATGTCCAGCACCGTAAAATGAAATGACATAAAATTAACATGACATGACATAAAATAAAATAAAGTAAAAAGAGTGAAAAAGAGGAAAAGCATACACCCTTCTTAATAAAGGTAAGATCATTTGCTCATTTAAATGTAAATTAAGTAAAAAAAATACTGGATTAAATCATAAAATCTAGGACCTAATATTTAATACTTCAAAAATAAGAGTAAAATAGAAGCCCATTCACAACAATCTAGGTGAAAAAGATAAAATTTCAATGATTGAAATTGAAATTTTATCTTTTTCACCTAGATTGTTGAAATTTCAAATATTGATAAGGCAATTTGAGAACAAAAACTTCTAATATTAAAGATGCATACATGGGGGCTGGGGTTATGGCTCAGTGGAAGAACCTTTGCCTAGCATGTGTGAGGCACTGAGTTCAATCCTCAGCACCACATGAATATAAGTAAATAAAATAAAGGTATTGTGTGCATCTACAACTAAAAATATATTTTAAAAAAAAACAGATGCATACAGAGCACAATGGTGTACACCTATAATGACAGATACTTAGGAAGCTGGAGGATTGTAAATTCAAGGCCAGCCTGAACAACTTAGTGAGACTATCTCAGAATAAACAATGAAAAGGGTTGGGCATGCAACTCAATGGTAAAGTGTCCCTGAGTTCAATCCCTAGTACAAAAATATAGCTTAAATAGTTGAATTAGAAGTATACTTCAAACTTCCTTTTAAAAATTAATTCTATAGCATTCTTGCTACTTTGTTATTTCCAGGAAAAGGCTGCTATATTGCAGTAAAATCACCAAACAGCAGTCCTGAAAGGTGTCTATGCAAGTTACAATGTAAAAAGGCCAGTGTCTAGACAGGATGCAGTGGCACCCACCTATAACAACAGAGACTCCGGGAGCTGAGCAGGAGAATTACAAATTCAAGGCCATCCTTGGCAACTTAGAGAGATCCTGCCTCAACATTTTAAAATAAAATAAAAAGGACTGAAAAAAAAAGGACTGAAGATATAGCTCAGTGGTAGAGTACTCCTGGGTTCAATCCCTAGTACCAAAATAAAACAAAACAAAATGAAAAAAATCTAGGAGTCTACTAAACACCAAGTATGCAGATTTAATCTCAGTTCTCTCAACAGTCATCCAAAGTAAGAAAGGTAATTATCTTTATTTAATGGGGGTAATTATGCTCATTTTACAGAGGAAAACACTGAAGTTTGTGGAAATTAACCAACCCAAGGACACAGCTAATGAGTATAGGTTAGAACACTGGACTCCCATTGGGGTGATCTGTCTACCACGCTGACGGGCCGCCTGGTAGACAGATCACCCCAATTGGAGGAGGAGCACAGCCGCCGCCCACCCCTGCAAGGGAGATTTTCAACTATACAAGAGCAATATAAATATATAGGGGGAAAATTTCAAAAACAAAACAGTTTCACCAAGCGGAAAAAAACATGAGCAGTATGAAAAGACAAGGAAAGAAAGGACCACAAGCAATGCAGGTCAACTCAACTTTAGAAGAGGTAATAGCTGCAGCAGATGGAATGTCAGATAAAGAATTCAGGATATACATGCTTCAGATGATCTGGAGTCTCAAGGAAGACATTAGACAGCAAAATCAGACAATGAAAGATCACTTCGACAGTGAATTACACAAACAAATCCAGGACGCAAAAGATCAACTATACAGGGAGATAGAGGTTATAAAAAACAAACAAACAGAAATCCTAGAAATGCAGGAAGCAATAAATAAATAATAAATAAATAAATAATAAAAAAATGTCTTCTTTGATATAAAGAGAGCAACTAAGATCAGAACAGGGAAGAAGAGCAGGAGGAAAAGATTAACATTAAACAGAGACGAGTGGGGGGAGAGAAAGGGAGAGAGAAGGGAAACTATGGAAATGGAAGGAGACCCTCATTGTTACACAAAATTGCATATAAGAGTTTGTGAGGGGAAAGGGGAAAAAAACAAGGGAGAGAATTAAACAACAGCAG
>NW_026000081.1:134664-158476 GCF_001458135.2 Marmota marmota marmota
GAGGGGAGGGGGGATAGTAGAGGCTAGGAAAGGCAGCAGAATACAACAGACACTAGTATGGCAATATGTAAATCAATGGATGTGTAACTGATGTGATTCTGCAGTGTGTATACGGGGTAAAAATGGGAGTTCATAACCCACTTGAATCAAAGTGTGAAATATGATATATCAAGAACTATGTAATGTTTTGAACAACCAACAATAAAAATTTTTAAAAAAGAAAGAAAAAAATATAGTTATTAACAGCTATGCATTTCCATCTATTCACTGCAATAAACTTTAGTGTCATAGATTGTTTTAAGTAATCTCATAATACTTTCTAATTATCTTATTACTTCTTGAACCTTTTAGTTATCTATAAATGTGTTATTTAATTTCCAAATCTCTGTCAATTTCCCAAATTTTCTTGTGATATTCACTGATTTCATTCCATTGTAATTGATGGGATAAAACAGTTTGAATTTTTTCATCCTTTTAAATTGATTATTGTTTGCTTTGTTTCACATATGTTCTATCAAGTTTCATAAGTATTTGAGGAAAAAAAAATACTTTCTGCTGTTGGACAAACTATTCCATGGATATCTCTTAATGATGATTTTTGCATAGTGTCATTGAGTCTTATCTTTCCTTATTAATATTCTGACTAGTTGTTCTATTTGTTTTTTGACTTCTAGGTATCAAAATACCTGATTGTTATTATCTGCTCTCCTTTTAAATTCTGTCATTGTTCCTTTTATGGAGAATTTTTTTTCTCTTTCTGCTGTCAAGATTTTCTTTCTGTGTTAACATTTTTACTGATTTATATGGTTATGAATCTTTCCATGTTTATTTTTCCTAAAGTTCTTTGAGGTATTAGTGTGTAATTTAACACTTTTCATTAAATTTGATATAATGTTCAAAAAAAAAAAAAGAACACTGGACTCCCATCATGCCTGCTTATGCATAAACAGGACCAAAAGAAGACAGACCAGAAACATCAGGAAAGTTACAAGTAGCAAACAATGTAAGAAAAGACAAGACTTCAACATATTCAGTACAGTTTCTTACAGAGTACAGTATACTCACAACTTTAGAAATGGTGCATCTTTCAAGCAAATCTGAAAAAATTAAGGAAGACACATTTAAAAGAGTGGTATTGCTGGGTGTGGCAGTGCATACTTATAATCCCAACAGCTTCATGAGACTGAGGCAGAAAAATGGCAGGTTCAAAGCCAACCTCAGCAACTTAGTAAGGCCCTAAGCAACTTAGTGAGATCTTACCTTAAAATAAAAAATAAAAAGGGCTGGGGATGTGGCTCAGTGGCTAAGCACCCTGGGTTCAATCCCTAGTACCAAAAAATTAACTTGTTTACTAAGTAAAAAAAGTTCTAAGCACAATTTTTATAAATAGCACTATCATACAAACAAAAGGGAGGTATGTTAAGTTGAAGTACTTACAATTACCCAGTTAGCTTATACAAGGATTTAAAATGAGTCTGGAATTAAGCATCCCCCATTCCTATCCTCTGGTTATCACACATGATGCCTCTGTACATGAAACTCTCTCCCCTGCCTGACTGCCACATCCTGTTCATCAAAAAAGATGCAGCTAAAGTGCCACTTTCCTAGGAAGTGTTCCCCCTTGATCCTCCAGGAGAGAGAGGGAAATATATCTAGCTAACTTGAAGCACAATGATCCTTCACATTGGTCACAGTCCCTTTTTGAGAATGTGATGAGGTAGACTGTCCTCCTAGAAAAATATGTGCTCTCAAAAAAATGTAAATATAATTTCAGTGGATTCTACAACTTCTAAGGATCCAGGTTAGAAACCCTGGCTATAGAGAAACAAATGAATATCTCATCGGTAGTCAGCAGCACATGAAAGCATGACTCCTATTTTAGGTCTTGCTGACCAGCTGAAAATGGGCTCTTTCTTTCCAGTCCCCTGCATATGTTACACAAGAAAGACCTGGAGAAAATCTAAATCCAAGAAAAACAGCAATGAACACAAATGCTAGAGTCATGAGATGGTGTGTGCATGTCATGGAAGTACTGCAATATGCAGACACCATTCAATAGGTGCTGCTCACAGAAAACATACTTGGATTCTGAATTGTTATCTAGAATAATGGTTAAATCTCAGGGTAAGGTTTGTGTTAAGCAGGGAGAAGAATCAGGTCTCAGAGGGTCTCAGGCTAACTAAAAATGAAATGATGTTTCTCATGTTAGTTACTTCCTATGTGACTATGAGAAGGACAGTTTCTCCTTTAGATCAGTACAATTTATTCAAAATGATCACAGCCTTCAAATTGCAGAGTGGTAACAAGAACACCCATTGGACCCTCCTCCATCAGATCCCAGGTCTTATGTACACTGTTTCAGTTCAAGCTGTCTGGAATAAAATTATTGAATATGACAATATTTTGACTTATGATATTGTATACATCATCTAGAAAAATATCTTAACATTAATGATACAAGTTCAGCTACATCTACTCTGTACCTTTCCATTTCTTCTTTCCAGTTGTTCAAAACACATAGGGAACAGAGTTTCTATAAAGGTCCTTCATCATGTAAGCTTCCTGCAAATAAAAGATGAGCATAATCATCTGGAAAAAAGCAAAAAGGTGGTTTTATTCACATTGTTTCCCCATTAGAAACAACCAGAAAGTTTGCACAACCATAGGGAGAAAACACATACTCTTATATAATTGCTTTATAAGAAATTATAAGAAAATTATACTCTTTTCCACACATTAGGAGACTAGTACATTCCTAGAGCAACATCAGATAAGCCTCAATGGGCTTGCCAATGGAATTTATATCATTCAATTACTTCAGGAGTTAACAAGCAATGAGTTTCCATATTTATGTAACTGAACCTCTAATGCAAAGAAAAAAAGTCAGGAAAGAACAGAAATCAATGAAACCAAGGCACCTGACAGAAGAGGAGTACTTTGAAAACATTAAGCCAGAAACACGAAGAGCTGACTGCAAACAGGATCTGCCGCAGTCTGGCTGGGCACAAATCAGGAGCCACTCAAGCAGGAACAAACTTTATTTCTGAACTCCACCAGCACACTCCACACACGCTCCCCGGGAACTCTACTGGCTCAAGTTCTAAGCTCAAGTTATATGGGAACAAAACAGATAAAACCCCTTGGTCTTTATAAATTGGTGAATTACAAGGGTTTCATTATGCTACATTTGTACATGTACATGTCTATAACACATGTTCAAATGGGGAAAATATACAATAAATCATTCTCATATGAAGTATGGGTGTAAAATGAAACTTATAAAGCCAAATGGGCATACTTCAGGAGATGCCAAAATGTACTATGACTCTAAAGGTGCTGAAATATACAAGGAAAAATAAAACTCTTTAGAAATGTGAAAAGAGCTTGTATCCCTAAATACTATGCAATTTTGGAGGAAAAATATGCCCTAAGGATCAAATTCAAATTCCTGAGAAAAACTATATGCTCAAATATGTTCATATCAAAATTAAATAACCCCAAAAAGGGGAACACATGTTTCCTCATCAATAAGATATTTAAGCAAATTATAAATTCTCTTGGTGGCATATTATTCAGCCAGTTGAAAATGAGTGTGAACATAATAAAATGCAAAAATTATGCTGGTGTGGTACATTAGCAAATAGCAACCATATAGGCTATATGTGCACTATAACTTCAATGATGTAAAACATACCTTGCTGCCTGTGGCTGTGGTTAAAGTACTGTGAAGACAGAGGGGCAATTCATATTTTGACATAATCATATGAACTTTATAAAGAAAATGATTTTATTTAACTATCCCAGCCCAAACTGTCTCCAGAGAAACCCTCTAATAAGTGAATTAACTGGATTAAAACCATTCTGTTTAGCATTCCTTGAGGATGCAATTTAGAGAAAGTTTATCTTGTATTACCACAAATCAGATATGTCTAAAAAATAAATCTGGAGTCACTAGTGAATTGTATCAAACATCTAAAAAAGAAATGATAACAGTTCTACATAAACTCTTCCTGAAAATTGAAGAGGAACACCTTTCAATTCATTCTATGAGGCCAGCTTTACCCCAATACTAAAACCAGACAAATCTATTATAAGAAAGGAAAATTGCAAACCAATATCCTTCATGATGTAGATGCAAAAATTCTAAAGACACTTTTAGCAAAGCAGATTTGGTGTTGGTATATATTTAAAGAATTGACTAGAAAATTCCATACTAGAGGTGGAAAGGCAAAGGACAAGTGGAATTTTCTGGCTCTCAATGAAGTCAGTAGGACAATTTCAATGACTGAGAAAAAACAGCTAATAGGGAGGATACCTCCAAAAACTGATTTTTATTCTCGTTTCATAGTTCTCAGTTTAGGAATATAACAGGAACAGCTTTATTTGGTCACAAAGCTAAGAGGGATAAGTGAGGAATCTCAAGGGACCCTATTTAGAGGTCATATTGTGTTCTGAATAATGCCAAGAATGATAAGGTACACCTGGCCTAAGTAAAGTAGCCTTCAACATATGGTCAGACTGGCCTATCTGCTCCACTGCTCCAGCTTAAAATTTATGTATAGTGAGTGTTGAAGGGGACAGTTTAACCTCTAGAATAATGATGAGACCATTGATCATTCTCACCAGTGACCACTGGTGAAACTTTCTTGGGATTAGCAAGTTTTTATCCTCCTGAATTCTGATCAATCTGCCTCAACATATATCATGATTGCACCAGGACATCTTAGGTATCCTTCAGATAAGTCATCATTTTGTGATTAACACAAGGAGTGTCATGACTGAAATTTCCATCAATCCAAGCCCACCCATCACAAATGTCAATCCAGGGCAGTATTACTGATTATCCTGACAGAAGCAACAATTTCAACACACCACCTACTGATCAATGCCCAAGTGGGCCATATCTGATTCTCCAAGTGTCTAGGGTCTAGGGTCTACCTGACCCACTTTGAAAGGCATGATATGTCTAAGTTGTATTTTGGTAAACATATGGTGCTTCTTCTGCATTTCTATATTATAGTAGAAAAATGGGAAGAAGCCCCACCCTAATCCACCCCTACTCAGAAAGAGATATTAATATTAAAAGCACTACAGTTAACTCCATAAAGTATTACTAAGGAGTTCAGAGTCAATTTGATCCTAGGTATACATGCATAACATGGATAAAAGCCCAATGACTGGGCCCATTAACTGCAATTCTAACTCAAGTAATTGACTCTTCTCAGAGATACATGTCAAAGCTCAGATAAGAGTAATGACACAATTCATAACCACCCCCACAACTAGAAAAATCAACTCTAAAGTTATGATCTCCTAAATAAATGTGAGGCATTTTACATCCTAGTATAAAAGTATATCTTGTAGCTAGCAGCTGAAGATGGTAATGAGTTGTGAGGAGGTATTTCAGTGGAAATGAACAGTGCTTGTTCCACAGTAACGTACCTGGCAGGTGTTACCTAGACCCATCTCATCTCTGAGGATGCAGCCATTCTGACAGTTGAAGTGCTGGGCTAGCCAGTTGACTCCCTCCAGTTGATAAAGGCATAGATCAATTCCTAGAAATAAAAAATACAGCAAAACCAGTGAGTATATATGTGGGCTAAGCTCTAAGGCTTTAAATGAAGAACATGGCTTACATTCCTTTAATGTCAATCTTTACTGGACATATTTTTTACTAGGATTTTCTATATATATAAACATTAGCTGATTTCCCAATTACTTTTTGGGTAGACTTGGCTCACCATTCAAAGCCCTAAAATAGCCTGTCACTGTTATATAGTCCACTTGACAGACGACAAACTCAGCTTGGGATTTGTTCTTTAATACCCAGTCTCAGACCATTGTCCTTTCCTGGAAATAAGCTTTTCTGGAAGTGATGCAACTTAACAAATAACACATGGATGTTTATGTGCTTGCTTAATGGCACCAATTTGCCATTCATGATGTATTGCTCTGAATGAAAAGGGGGACAGTAAAACACCGTGACCCTGAATGCTCCCTTTCTGTTCCCAAAACCTAGTGAAATTAAGGGAAAGTCCAGATACATATTAACTTGAAAGACACTGGCTTTCCCTTGTGCACACTAGGAACTGGGGCAAGTTAGTGTTATCTGTAAAAAAAAAAACTGCTTACTTGCATGTACTGGGACAGTTGCTCCTTGGGATGCTGGTCAAACAAGCAAACTAATGTTGATGTCACTGCTTCATTAGTCTAATGTATGAGCCCCCTTCCTGAATGGGGATGAGAACAGAACTGAAGGCTGTGGAAAGAATACATGTCACTTGTTTGACAAGTGCCACTAGGCAAAACACCACAAGAAAGAGTTGTACTGCTTGGAGAAGTACCTTAAGTGACATAGATGCTATTTGTTCAGTCTGTTGCCATGGATCTCTTCCTGGAGCTGTCACCCATATGTTATAAACTTTCCTCAGTAAATCATATGTCTCCCATGCTGTCACCAGGCACATTCTTTGGCCTCTCCACAACCTAACAAAACTGGGCTGTGGAACAATACATGCTAAAGTACAAAATGAAAACGACAAGACTACACTATGCTTTAACATACTTTATGTATAAAGTGTGAGTAACACTATACAAGGATGGCAAGACACTCAATAAATATTGTAAGTATAAAATATTTGTGAGTATATATCTATCTATATAAATAGGTCAAAAGTAAAAGGTTGGAGGGGTGGGTAAAGAGTGACCTAAAAAGTTCATGCACAGACCTCAGAATCTGAAGGTATGGTACCTTATTTTGCAAAATGGACTCCACAACCATGATTAAGGTTAAGAACCTTGAGATGAGTAGATTATACTGAATCATCCTTGGTTACCCAATCTAATCACATACATCTTTAGAAAAGAATAACATTTACTAGCTGTGATTAGGAGGAGGTGACTACAGTGAAATAGACCCCATACACTAACCCAAAGGCCTTTGCCATAATTAACCTACTCCTTTTGTCAGATCAGCAGAATGTCTTGTGGTTTGAAGCCTCTTCTTTCTTGTAAATGCCAGGTTTGAATCCAAAAATTTGACACAGTCTGCAAGCTTGTTGTACAGAACGATAATATCTCTGTTTTCTTGGTAAAAACTTGTGAAACCTGTGTTTGGCTAGAGGATGGAACAGAAAGAAAAACTCCAAGCCCCTCCACTCACTGCATATAAACTTCAAAATTTCCAAAATCTTTGTTCAGAGGAAGAATTCTTAGGCAAGAGCCATCTCTGGACCAACCTGCTTCCTACAGGGTGCAATGGCGCATACCAGTCATACCAGCTGCTCAGGAGCCTGAGATAGGAGGATCACAAGTTCAAGGCCAGCCTACACAATGGCAATTCACTAAGCAACCCAGTGAGACCCTGTCTCTAAACAAAATACAAAATAGGGTTGGGGATGTGGCTCAGTGGTCAAGTGCCCCTGAGTTCAATTCCTGGTACCCACCACCCAAAATAAAATTTAAAAAACCTGCTTCCTGAAAATTCCTCAGGTGTTCAGCCTCTTCTGTCCTACTTCAACAGAAGGATCCAATATATGCAATATTTGAAAATATTTTGAAATATCCAATATATGCAATATTTGAAAATGAAGGACCAGGACCCTTGAAAGTGAAAGAATGTAGGCAATCTTAGCTTTGGGGCAAAGACAAGGGAACATTCTGTGTAGAAACTACAGAAAAAAATGCAGACCTGCCAACACCCAACAACAATAGAATACACAATTTTTTCAAGTGCCATGGGACATACATATACTTGGGACCATAAAACAGACCTCAACAAATTTAAAAGAACTGAAAACATAAAGGATATCATCTGATCACAGTGAAATCAAATTAGAAATCACTGTTAGAAACTTAAGGGGAAATTTCTTAATACCTAGAAACTAAACAACATATTTCTAAATAATACATTGTAGAGTGATTCTCCAGCAAAATAAGTACAGTGAATTAAATGAAAATGAAAATATATTAAAATTAATGGGTCAAAAAATAACACAAAAGAGATATAGGCATTTAAAACTATAACACTTTAAAAAATATAGGAACTCTTTAGAATCTTGAAAGCAAAACAACAAACTGTAATAGGAAAAATAGGTAAACTGGTATAGTCTGACACCTAAAACAACAACAAACTGTAATAGGAAAAATAGGTAAACTGACAAATTGTAGACAAAACTTAATTTTCTTGCAAATCATATATATGAGGAAAATCCTACTATCTAGAGTATGTAAAAAATTCTCAAAACAATCCAATTTAAAAATGGGGGGGAAAACCCAAAGAGACATTTCATCAAACAGGTTATGTATATCATTAGCCAATAGGGAAATTCAAATTAAAACTACAAAGATGGATCACTACACACATATTAGACTAGCCTAAATTTTAAAATGGTAATACAAAATGTTGGCAATGATGTAGAGACTGGACGACACATATATTGCCAGTGAAATGTGAAATGGTACAGCTTCTTTGGAAACAGTTTGTCAGCTTGTTTTAAAAAACTGAACTTAAATACCATATAATTCAGCCATAGCACTACTAGGCATTTATCACAGAGAACTAAAGGTTTATTTTCATATAAAACCTATGCACAGATTATATGTATATATGTTTATGTATATGTGTGTATACATATACATACACACACATTCATATATATTATGTGTATCTTTTTGGGGAGAGATTATAGCCAAGAACTAGGAACAACTCAAATATCCTCTGGTGGGTGAATGGTTAAATATACCATGGTACATCCATATTGTGCGATACTACTCAGCAATAAAAAGAATCAATCTATTGATGGATGAAACAACCTGGATGAATCCAGAGAATTTTGCTGAGTGATAAAAGACAATCCCCCAAAGTTACATACTCTTAGACGTATATCATTTGCAAAATGACAACATTATACCAATGGAGATTAGCAGTTGCCATGGCTAAGAAAATGATGGAGTGGGAGGGTAGTGAGTATACCCCTCAAAGTGCAACTGGAGGGATCTTTGTGGTAATGAAATTGTAACAAGGATTTAGGCTCCTCACTTTTGCCTGCAAATGTCAAAAGTGATTAAAAGCAGGATTAAAGACTTGTCATCTCTGCCTGCATTTTGCATCTATTTAATTTGCTTCTAGTCACCTTGGATTGCAGGAACAACATCTTGTGATAAGTCACATGATGATCAACATCTTGTAATGTCACAGCGACTCTTCAAACAGCAGCAAATTTCTTATTCCAAAAAGGCTCCACCTAACCAAACCTGAAATAATGATGGGCAGACTATACCAGATCAAAAATTCATGGTTTGGCATCTGTGAAAAGTCTCCATCTGTGTATCAATGTTGACAAGAATGCATTTAAACAAAATGCATTCAAAGTGAAAATTTAGTTGAGATATGCTGAACACACAGAGGCCAGTCCATAATCATTGTCCTCATTCGTCTTTCTATAAAATCTCAGAGTCATTAACCAGCCTTTGAAGACAAGGCCAGACCTGATCTGTTGGATCTCTACAGTGAGTTGTCTGTCCTAGGACTCTAGTAACAGAAATGTTCTAGCTCTTGACTATATCAAGTAAATATTTTGGGCTATAATATTCTATAATAATTTTGTAAGATATTACCATTGGGAAAATTGAGGAAGATTCCATGGATCTCTACTATTTTTAACTGCATGTGAATCTGTAATTATCATGTAATAAGATTTTTAATAAAATGATATGAAACTATACCCACAAAGAAAACAGTATTTAATACTTAAGAAAAGACAATTGCAAAAATGAAAAAAGCTAGCCAAGAATGTTAAGCAGAAAAGGATTTAATAGGGAATTAGGTCACCATAAAACTGTTGGAAGGACTAGAAGAATAGCCTCCAAGTTTAGCTTCCTGGTACTACTGCTGAATAATTACCACAGAACTGGCTCATTAAGGTAATATCTACCTCCATGATTAGGAAACCAAGAACCAAACAAAAGCATAGGCTATTTCTCCAAATGTTTTACAAAGAACACGAAATACTTCTGGAATTAGGGGAAAAAAATCTTAACTCACAAATAAAAGTTTCCCCAAATATTATTTTGGCAAGTAGGAATTACACGTTAACATATTCAATAAGTATGTCTGGGCTACTTCTATTTTCCATTTTTTTTTCTCTACGCTACAAATTTATAACACCAGCTGATAAATATACCCACTAATTTCTCTGTATATTTCTGCTTTGGCTCATCCTTCCCCTCCTCTCAAACTTGAAACCTCTTGTCTATTCATTTTCACTAAAAGAACTCATGTCCACCTGTAGGTTACTCCTGATAATCTGCAGCTGAATATCAACATGCACACTCTGTTGACAGGCATGCATTTAAACATATAAACTTTAGTTGAGGTATGCTGAACACACAAAGGCCAGTCCATAAATTGGTACTTAGAATTTGGATATTCACTCTTCCAGACTCTTACTCTTCATATATGCACCCTCTCCATTCTTCTGCAACCATCACTTTTCTAAGCAAAATGCAGAACTGCACCTTTTGTTTCCTTCCCAGAAAAACAAAACCTCACACTTCCGTAGTATTTAGCACATAAGTATGAATGAATGCTTGATTTTGTACTTTGAAAAGCAGTCGTTCACTAGTCTAGAAACTCGGTGGACAGGGCCCATATTTGCTTGGTTGTCTCTCGCACCCAACAACCAATAGCATGCTCCCTCTAGCATTTCACTAATGATGAATAAATGACTATATTTTATTAAGCGTGATTCTGTCACTCCACTAAGGTACCACTACATTCCGGGTCTGATAAATATGGAAAAGGATGCTGGGAGAGTCTGAGTGGAAGATGGGCGCTACAGTGCTCCCTGCACTCTGCAGGCTTAGAAGTTCAGAGAGGAGGGCAGGTGGGCGCAAAATCGACAACATGTATGGTAACATACATGCATCTGCTCCTTTGCATTTGTAAAAAGACAGTTGATAACCAGTGGGAAATCAACTGTGCACGCACACTCAACAGAGAAAACAATCAAAGATGAGTTTTCAGAGTTTGACCATAGCAACCAATAAAAACGCAGGCCAGGCCTGCAAACCACAGGAACTTAAAGTGCACTGTACAGCCTCCAGGCAGGACTCAGCCCTGGGTTCTGAAGACTTGGGCTTGGCGCCCAACTTTGCAAGTTTCCCCGCCCACCTGCCTGACTAACCGGATGTGGCTGAGGCCTAGCTCCGCCCTCCCCCAGGCAGAAGCACGTGCTCGCCACTCTCTGTGAACAGAGGAAGGCCCAAGCGCCCATGGGAAAACAGCCCTCAGGGACCCCGGAAGGTCTTTGTCCATGACTTGACGTGTCTAGGCAGCCATTTGCCAACAGACCACATACCTTCCAAGCCTTACTGATGTAAGCCCTGCTTCTGTGCATGCGTCCTTACCGCCTCAGGTCTACTCTTCACCCATAAAGCTAGTAATAAGCCCAAATTCGCTGTTCATCTGCCTGTGAGAGGCTCCGCCCTTCGGGCCTTGTGTGCATAACCTTTCCTGTGCGCCTGGAGGACCCTGGGAGCGCTGTGCTGGATCCTTGGAGTACTCTGGGAGCACCACATAGCTGCTAGGGGACATCTGCTGAGAGGACTTCTGCTGGGTGCTGCCGCTGGGAGTCATTCTCAAGGTGAGTCTGGGAATTCTTGGATAGAGTCCTGGAATGGCTACGCTGTTCTCAGGAGTTCAGCTCAACTCTGTTGACTCTAATGATAAATTGGGTTAGACTCCCAAATCCTCTGACTGTTCCCTAATAGCTGTAGGCCAAGTGAAACTTCTGAATGTTAGTGAATTGAAATCACCAAAGACTTTATGATGCCAAGGGTATTTCTAGGAAACCATGAGGAGTAGATGGAACCAGCATGTTAAATTAAGGGTGACTATGAAGTGGCACCCCCTTTCTCCACAGAAAAGCCTTCTTCACCATGGCTGATTTTAAGACTGTCAGCAAAAGAGTCCATTGTAGATAAACTTCCTATTTTCATGTCACCCTCTTTACTTGGCCACTGGCCAAGAAGATACCAGCACTCCAGGTGCTGAACACCCCCTTACTAGTTTTTCACAAACGTATCCAGTATAGTACTTTGAAGAAATGTGCAAACAAGGCCTCTGGCCTTGAGCTGAGCTTCACAGAGATGTCTACATTTTTAAGATAAGTTACAAATGGGCCCATGGTAACAGCTGGCAGGGGGAAGAAAGAAAAGGGAGAAAAAGCTCTCCCCTTCTCAGGTGTTGTCCTTGAAGAGTTAACTTGCCCAAAACAGTGAAAGAAAAAGCTGCTTTTATGTGAACTGCTGCAGACTGTGAACTTCTGAGCCCCTCCCCTTACATGCTGGGTATAAAACTCTGAAACTCCCTGAACTCGGGGTTCAGGGGATTAATTGATTACAGCATAGGCTATACCCTCTGAACCTGGCTGCAGCCAAATAAAACTGTTTCCTGCCATCTTCGGTGCCTTGCCTCATTTGTCCCTACAACATTTTTGGTGACCCAGATAGGACAGAGGAGGTAAGGAAGGCTATTCTGCCTCTCTTGTCTCTGGGGACCGGCTTCCCTCAAAGGGAAGGGTTCCAACCCAACCTGAGGGCCAAAGCGAGTGCAGAATCCTGATCCGCGGTTCTGTGGCACCTCATACAGTCTATGGCAGAATTTCACCAACCAACGTCTAGGTGAAAGCTCCAGGTCGGGGGTTGATACCAACCCGCAAGGCTAAGAGGGTCCTAGTCCCCAGAGGGGGGCGGCCGGAGATGGACGAAGCCAGTCTTGTCCTAAGTGTGTTTTGTTCTAAGTGTGCGACACCAATGCAGGGTGGAACATGGGAAGCACACTAAGGAAACTGAGCCTTCTGAGATGTATATAAAAAACCTTTAAGAAGGTTTTCCTGGTAACTGTGGGGTGAAACTCACTCCACAAAGGTTGCATATTCTGTGAATTAAAGTGGCTCATCCAAGATATGGGCTGGCCATTAGAAGGATCTTTAGATGAGAGAGTCATTGCTGAGGTCCTTTGATTGTTGTTGGAACCCCTGAACCATTTCTCTTACATTGATTGCTGTCAAGAGATAGTACAGAAACAGCCCCCTTGGTTGAGAGCCTGTCTAGATGGACAGTCCAAGCTGATGTTAGCCAGAAGCCTAGTGGTCTCTAAGACCCAGCAGAAAGCAGCTAAACAGAAAACCTGACTAGGAAAGACAAGAAAGGGAACAGTTTTCCCCGTGAGCCAGAAGAGGACCCAAGACCAACTTTGCCAAGACCACTGGGACAACATACTGTCCCCTAGCCCCCTTGTCCTCAGAGGCAACAAATGATGGCCCCCCCAATACTAGCTATTCCTTCCTCTGTGATATCCTCAGAGCCAAAGGCTTCCTAGGACCAAAGACTCTTTCGCCTCCAAAGATGAAGGTGGGAGATTTGTCCTGAGACCAGAGCCACAACTCAGATGAGAACTCTCCAGATGCCCCTGCAAGGGACTAAAGGACATACCCATGTTGACCAGAAGGGAAATGTCTGAGGGAGACAAGGCAGTTTTGTGTGCCAGCCTTTCACCACCATTGTGTTCATAAGCTAGACAAATCATACTCCCTCCTACATGGAGAAACCCTGGACCATGACTGTTCTGATGCAGCCAATTATCCAGACCTAGGATGGGCCCCAAAAAGAAGAAGGTCTAAAGATAAAGAGTTGTCAAGAAGCCCTCAGAGAAAGTCTAAAAGAATAGAAAAAAGAGAACAAAACACACTGTCTTGTGCCCAAGAATTAGAAGGAATTGGAGCCAGCCCAGAGCCCTAGCCTAAGCCGAGCACATCTGCAGACAAACAGAGCAGAGATAAGCCTCCTGCTGCTCCAGCATCTCTCTCTCGCACTCTCAATAGCCCTGAACATTTCTCTTGGACCCACATCTGCCTAAGGCCCCTCTGCCCTATGAAACTGGCAGCAATGATCAAAAGAGATGTGCCAAACTGACTCAGAGCTAAATGTCCAGGACACCACAGCTGCCACCCCTCTCCCTGCCCAGAGGTGCCCGAGGGAGGAGAGGCACCATACAAACATTGCAGCCGCAATGCAAGTTTGTCAGTGAAAAAAAATGCACAGGCGCAAGCAACAGGTGATCAATGCAGCCTTTGTGGGACAGGCTCAGAGAGCCCTTTGCCAAAAATTAAAATCCTAGAGGACTTTACTGAAAAGTGTGCCAGTGAGCTGATTAAGGTGGCCACCACGGTTTTCATCAATCAAGATCCAGAGACTCAAAGATAGGCAGACCAAAAAGATGAAGTGGAGGATGGATCTTCTTACAGCAGCCCTCACCACAAACTCAGAGGACACTCAAAGGGGGGTCTCACTAGAACAAAGCCAATTGTCCAAATGTTTATAAGGAAAAAAAAAAAAGCATGGCCAGATAAAATGGGAAGCCTCCAGTGGCCCTGGCGGGCAAGCACCCACTGCCATGCTCAAATGCTAAGCCTTGAACAGAGAAGGAATGAATGTTTTGGCCCCAGCCCCTCCTTTCAGTTTCTTCCCACTTGCTCAGAAGTCAATGATTGACGAATATAGCAGGGGTCCGATAGACACACAGAACTGCATCAGATGCACGGGACTCAGTACCTCAGGAGGCCTGAGCTGCTGCAAGCCTCCAAATGAACCAGGAATATGTTCATGTTAACAGCCAGTAGTGGGCCATAGGGTGCACACTCCAAAAGGTCATGCCACCCTGGCTCCAAGCCACATGCTGTGAGCTACCAGCAGAAAGGGCCACAGAGCCCCATGCACCCAGGNTGGCAGTTCCTCCCAGGAGCTTGAGTACACCATCCTTGGGACAGCACTGGACTCTGACTTAAAAGCCCATATCTACCAAGAAAAAGGTCAAATACTTCGGTTACCATCCGACTCGGCAACAGAACAGACAATAGCAACTGGGCCTCAAAAGAAACAGGAGATCTGCTCAATTCCAGTCCCTTCAACCTGCCATCAGACTAGAGAATTCTTGGGGGCTACTAGGTTCAGACATGTATGGATCCCCAACTTTCAGTTATGACAAAAGCCCTCTATGAAGCCACAAAGGCGGGGAAATAGGATCCTCTTATATGGGGTCAACTAAGCAAAAGGCCTTTGAGGACATTAAATAAGCACTCACCTGTGCACCTGGATTATGGCTCCCTGACCTCACAAAGCCTTTCTTTCTGTATGTTCATGATTGGTCTGGAGTACCTATAGGAGTTTTGACTCAGATGCTGGGGACGTGGCACCGTGCAGTGGCCTATTTGTCCAAACAGCTGGACTCTGTAGCCCAGGGCTGGCCACCTTGTTTATGGGCCCTTGCAGCCACAGCTCTTCTGGTGTTGGAAGATGATAAACTGGCCATGGGACAAGAACTGGTTGTCAAAGTTCCTCATTCAATTTTGACATTGTTAAAATATAAAGGACACTATTGGTTGACTAATGAAAGAATGGTCAAATATCAGGGCATGTTATGTGAAAACCCACGTATCCATGTTGAGGTCGTCAGAACTCTAAACCCAGCAACTTTGCTGCCCATTGGGCCTGGAAAACCTGATCACAAATGTGTTGAGGTCATGGGTGAAGTGTTCTCCAGCAGACCAGACCTAACAGACCAGCCTCTCAAGGATGCTGATGCAGAGTACTTCACAGAGGGAAGCAGTTTTATAAAAGATGAGGTATGTTTTGCTGGATATGCCGTGGTCACTCTGGACTCTACTGTTGAGGCAGAACCTCTGCCTCAGGAAACTTCAACACAAAAAGTAAGACTTATTGCTTTGACTCAAGCACCTCAGTTGACGGCAGGACTCTGTGTGAATATTTACATAGACTCAAAATACTCATTCTCTACCCTTCATGTTCATAGGGCCTTATGTAGGCTAATTAACTCAGGAGAAAAAAAAAGGGTGGGGGATCATGATGTATGAACAAGAAATTCTTAAACTTTTGGATGAACTGTGGGCTTCCAAGAAGGTTGTGATTATATATTGCCGAGGTCATCAAAAGGGAAACATTGTAGTTTCTCAGGGCAACCAGAGAGCTAACAGAGAGACCAGGTTAGCTGTCTGCAAGAAACGGGAAGAAAATCCAGTCCCAGGTTTAAATGCTGCCTTTCTGCCTGGCTGAATAGCTAACAGAAAGGGAGCCAACATACTCCCAACATGAAAGTAAGTGGTTTAAGACTGAAAAAGGAAATTTTCTCCCAGGTGGATGGTGGAGATTTTCTGATGGCCAGAATAGCCATCCCAGAGATTCTAGCCCCAGCTTTTATCAAGACAGTTCTGCAGGAAAACATGTTGGACATACAGCACTTGAGACAGTTCTGAGTCAACATTTCTATGACCCCCAGCTCACAAGCATCACCTGGATGATCTGCAAACAAAATGAGGTTTGTGCTCACAAAAATTCTTGTCAGGGGCCAAAGCTTCAACCAGGAATCCGAACTATAGGAGGAGCACCTTTTGAAGACTTGGAAGTAAACTTCACTGAACTACCATGCTCACGGGGCTATAAATAACTTTCGGGTTTTTTTGTGTGTTCATACTCTGACTGGGTGGAAGCCTTTCCCACCCGCACTGAAAAGGCTAAGGAGATACTAGGATGCTTCTCTGTGAAATTATTCCCAGATTTGGTGTCCCAATAATTATTGGCTCAGACAATGGGCCAGCTTTGAGGCAGAACTGATACGATTACTAACCAAGGGTTTAAATATCAGATGAAAGTTACATACTGCCTATAGGCTGCAGAGTTCTGGTAAAGTTCAAAGGATGAACAGGGCTTTAAGGCTCAATTGGGTAAGCTGTGTCAGGAGACTTACATTGTGATGAACTTCTCCCTATCACACTGTTGTGGATTAGATCCGCTCCCACTAGGAGGACTGGATTCTTTTCTTTTGAGAAAATATATGGGAGGGCCCCCCTCTTATTAGGGGACTACAGGGAGACTTAAGAGAGATAGGAAAATTAATCCTGAGACGACAGCTTCAGGTCTTAGGGAAAACTTTACAGGTTCTCAACCAATGGGTTAGAGAAAGATTGCCAGTAAGTTTGACCCAGGTGCACACTCCTTCAAGCCTGGAGATTGAATCTGAGTCAAAGAATGAAATATTCAACCCCTGAACTTATTTGAAAGGGCCCTTTTCACTGTTATTTTATCCACCTCAACTGCAGTAAAATTTGCAGAGATAGGTCCCTGGATTCACTACACCAGACTCACTCCTGCAGCCGCAGAATAGGAATGCTCTTCAGATGCTGCTACACCCTTGAAGCTGACCATCCTGAAGAAAAAGGAGCACCAGAGAAGCTTGAGGATCAGAAGGACAACAGCCCTGCTCCAGTCACACCGGAAGCTGACTGGTCTTCGCACGGCCGAAGCTTGAGGAGACTATGGCCCTGTTTCAGCCACACAGGAGGGACTGGCTGATCAATGCCCCATGAAAGATAAACTTCCCACCGGACTAATTAACTCTTTCAACCTCAGAGATAGTTCTTATACTGTAATGCATTGCCACCCCTTGCTTCTAGATATATACACAGTTCTCTGATTGGTTTTTGCTACTGGTTTGATAACAGTAACTCCTACTGACTGGATTCTGGGTAACAAAATTTCACTTATATTTTTTATCTTGCTTATATAAGTGTTCTAGGATTTATTTAGTGTTATTAGTTTGGCTTTGTTAACTTATGCTGTTTAACCTATGCTAACCAAAATGTTAGTCTATTATTTAGTTTGGTTTTCTTTGATAACCTTAATGGGTTCTGTTCTATTCCTATTCCAACCATGGAGATCATGTGAACCATGTGTCAAGCCAATCCACTATAAGAGGTGGTAAAACATATATTTAGGACCTGTCCCACCAGAGGAATGCTATAGATGGATGACTGTTTGGAAAGGAAAAAAGAGGTCCATTGGAAAGAAACTTGGTTTAGGAGGTCACCAATCTTGGGATGAAGGTAACTGGCCACCCCAGAGGATTATTGCCACTTATGGTCCCACTACCTGGGCACAAAATGGCAGTTGGAGCTATAGAACTCCTATTTACATGTTAAACAGAATTATTCACTTACAAGCTGTACTAGAAATTATTATTAATCAGACTGCCACAGCCTTTGACCTCCTAGCCATACAGCAGACCAGATGTGAATGGCTAATTATCAAAACCACTTAGCATTAGATTACCTACTGGTTGAGAAAAAAAAAGAAATATGTGGAGAGTTCAACAGCTCAGATTGTTACATCCAAATGGATGACAATAGACAAGCAGTTAAGAATACAACCAACAACACAAGAGAACTAGCCCATGTGCTCATTCATATCTAGAAGGGCATTAAAGTTTGGGTCCCAAACATGCTTTTGGGAGATGGTTTTCAACTCTTGGTAGATTTAAAACTTAACTGATGTAATGGGTATTCTGCTGTTAACCTGTTTGTTGCTCCCATGTTTGGCTCCACTGTGCACTAAAACTATTGCGTCCACTGTAGAAGCTGCTGTTGAAAGGATGACAACAACTAAGGTTTTGACATTGTATAGGCTTTAAGCCAAGATAATGGTAATGATGCTCTGAAATTTAAAGCATTAAATTATGGGGAGCATCATTAAAGGGGGGAATTGAAGTGGCACCCCTTTCTCCACAGAAAAGCCTTCTTCACCATGGCTGATTTTAAGACTGTCAGCAAAAGAGTCCATTGTAGATAAACTTCCTATTTTCATGTCACCCTCTTTACTTGGCCACTGGCCAAGAAGATACCAGCACTCCAGGTGCTGAACACCCCCTTACTAGTTTTTCACAAACGTATCCAGTATAGTACTTTGAAGAAATGTGCAAACAAGGCCTCTGGCCTTGAGCTGAGCTTCACAGAGATGTCTACATTTTTAAGATAAGTTACAAATGGGCCCATGGTAACAGCTGGCAGGGGGAAGAAAGAAAAGGGAGAAAAAGCTCTCCCCTTCTCAGGTGTTGTCCTTGAAGAGTTAACTTGCCCAAAACAGTGAAAGAAAAAGCTGCTTTTATGTGAACTGCTGCAGACTGTGAACTTCTGAGCCCCTCCCCTTACATGCTGGGTATAAAACTCTGAAACTCCCTGAACTCGGGGTTCAGGGGATTAATTGATTACAGCATAGGCTGTACCCTCTGAACCTGGCTGCAGCCAAATAAAACTGTTTCCTGCCATCTTCGGTGCCTTGCCTCATTTGTCCCCACAACAACTAAACATCAGTTTTGAGTGATTTCATGATGTAGTATACCATGTAGTATTATAATACAGATATTATAATAATGACAAAATAGCTGCATTTATTTATGTAGTTCTAGGTGCTACCTTAAAAAGTTTATACACATTTTCTTATGTAACATGACAACCTTAAAAATAGGTCGTCTATACTGTGACTTGGAATGGTAATCTGCAAAACAGGGAATAGAAACCATTTTATTCTAAGTAATGTCATCAGAATATTTTCTCCATGTAAATTAATTCTGGTGCTTCCATTTTAGAAGTGAATGCTCCTTCAATAAATTTATTGTAAACTACAGAAGAGTTGAATTTAGATTGTTTTTTAGTAAAAACTCCATAAAAGCACAACTTTATGAAGATAACTTTGTGTTTTGAGTCTTCATGAATACTGATTGAGCCACCTACTTTATGAGCCAACCCCTCTTTATGATACTAGAGCCAGTGGCTACTAATCTCATGGAGCTTATATTTTAAAAGGAAAAGATAGGCAATAGTTAAAAATTAGGTAGTGATCAATGCTAATATCAATGTTAAGACAGTAAAACAGTATCACATCATAGGGCTACATTGATTTTTTGCATCACCTTTCCTGTTACCCAAGTCCTAGGCCAGAGACCTAACTCTGGGGGTCCCAGCAAATAATCACTGACTACTGCCCCAAAAAACAAATGAAAAAAAATAATGGGGAAAAGAAGGAAAGGAACTTTTCAAAAGACCAGTGATACAAAGTGTCTCAGTCCTATCTTTTATGATACTGATGTATGCTTTAGCTTAAATGGAGGAAGAACTGGGGCAGAAGATGAGAGGTATATGTAATAAGCAGTCTTGGTCAAACTGTGGTGTGGTTTATTATTCTCTTGAGTTCTGATCACACCACATGTTATTGGTGTTGAGGAAATTGCCAGCTGTTCAAGGGGCAATTTCCACTTGCTTCATAGGATACTTATCTATTAGATCTGTGATCCTGGAATGGGGACAATTCCGTTCCCATGGGACTATGTTGCTCCTGCTGAGAGAAAGTAATCTTTTCACAGTTGATCTTCTTCCAAGACTGACTGTGGAAAAAATGTAAGGTAAAGACTGAAGACTTCTAGGCACTGCTCCCAGCCCCTGAAACAGGACATAGTAAAAGCAAGTAAGGTAACCAAAGAGATAAATACAAAATGAAGGCAGAGATGCCAACTTTATCCTGCTTTTAGTTACCCATTGGGCATCAGCAAGCTCAACATGAAGAGACAGGGTTTTTTAGCAAAGGCAGCCTAAATCCCTGCTTTACTTCTTATTTCAGGGTTTTCTCAAAATCTTATCAAAGACTTGTATCAAGGCTCTGTCCTATGAAACTGTTTCTGAGTGTTTTTTGCATCCTGTTCTCTGTTTGACTTATTTCCTCCTATCCAGATTCTAATGCACTAAATTTATCTGCTAAAACAGTGATATCAACACCTTCCATTTAAATAAAAGTATGCTTATTATTTTTTAACTAAAAGACATTTCAGATATAGGTTCCTAGCTAAAAGCTCACAAGACTGTTGATATATTGAGTCTGGCATCAAAAATACAGCTGATAAATGTAGCATAGAGACTCAGGTCTGCAAGTCAGGTAACACATTTAAAAGTTTTACTCTGAATACTGTATGAAATGAACCTGGATACAGAGGCAGGAGAGAAGCAGAGGGTTCAGTTAGGAGGCTATTGCAATAGTCTGGGCAAACAATGATAATTTGGGGGCCAGGGTAGCAGTGGAGTGGTGAGTGGATACATTGAACAGGTAATGCCTAGAAGATTCACAGATTGAGCATTGGGGGGAAATGAGAGACTAAAAGATGATTTTAAAGATTTGGCATTAGCACGTGGTAGAATGGAGTTGCCATATGGAAAGAGGAAGACAGAGTAAAGAGTTTGGGGAACATCAAGAATTCATTTTGTGCTGGCAAGTATTCAGAAATGGGGGAACACATTGTTGGTAGGAATGTAAATTAGTAGAGCTATTAAGGGAAACACTATGGGGCTCCTCAAAAAAATACAGAAAAGAGAACTACAACTACCATATGATCCAGCAATTCCATTATTGAGTATATATCCAGAGGAAATGAAATAAGTATGTGAAAGAGATATCACTCAGAAGTTTATTACATCACTCTATGCAGTAGCCAAAGTATGGAATCAACCTAGCTGCCCATTTATGGATGAATGAATAAAGAAAATGTGAGATATAGATATAGATATAGATATAGATATATTACACATATATACATAAACATACACACACACACACAATGCAATTTTTTCAGCCATAAAAGGATGAAATTCTATCATTTAGACCAACATGAATGAGCCTAGGGACATTATGTTAAGTCAGACACAAAAAAGACAAATACCACATATTTTCACTTAAAGGTGGAAACTTAAAAGGTTGATGTCATAGAAGTAGAGAGTAGAATAATGACTACCAGAGTCTGGGAAGAGTAGGAAGAAGAGGGGAGTGGAAAAACGATGGTTCATAGACTCAGAGGTGGAGCTGGATAGGAATAACTTCTCATATTCTATGGTTGACTATAATTAATTGAATATTTCAAAATAGTAAAGAGCATTCTGAATGTTCCTAACATGACATAATGAAAAATGTTTGAGGTGATGGATAAATCAATCATCCTAAAATATCACAGTGTAACCCATAAATATATGCAATTATAATTACCATCAAAATCTTAAAAATGCATATATTGAAAGCTTTTTTTAAAGAATTCATGTCAAGAGAAAAAAATCAATTTTGAACAGAGTATTATGAGACAGTTACAGAGATCCAAGTACAGGCCTTGACAGTTACAGAGATCCAAGTACAGGCCAAGTACATAACTGGATAGAATTTAGTTCAGAGGAAAGGGTTAGATCTAAGTATAGATAAGGTCATCATAATTTCAGGATGGAGGTTAAGTTCTAATATCCACAAGAGCATGATAGGAACTATAAAAAATACTAATCCTTGGTCAACTACTATTTTGAAATTAAGAAGAGATGGAAGAAGAAGAGACTATAAATAGCCAATGAAATAGTATGAGAACTAATAACATAGTATCCCTAAGGCCAAAGGAATAAGGGTTTCAGGAGTAATGGTCTGAATCAAATGCAGTTAAGAAGTGGAGTGAAGATAGGATAGAAAATAAGCACTGAGTTGGGCAACATCATGTTTGTCAGTGGCCTTGGCAAGGAGTCCAGTGCCTGACTGGAGTGATTAAAAAAAGAGAATAGGAGGAAAGAAGATGGAGACAGATCACCATATTCTTTTTGAAGAGTTTTGATGTAAAAGGAAGCAGAAAATTGGGAGCAGTGATTACCAGTCAAGGGAAGTTTATTTTAAGGTGGGTGATGTTAGAGCATATTGAATGCTGATGGGAATAATCCAGTGGACATAAAATCTAATGATACCAGGGTGATGTTCTTGAGTGAGAGGAGGTGGGACCGAATGCACATGTAGAGAGGTTGGCATAGACATAGAAAGCACAGTATGAAATCAGATTTGGTGGTGCCAGCACCTAATATCTCTTAACTCTATTATCCAAATAAGAAAAAATGTCATCAGGTGAGCTTTTGTGGGGGTGTGTTGGAGGTTTGAAGACAGAAAGATGTGAAATAATTGTCTAGGGAAGATGAGAGTAAATGGACAAGAGGAATATGGTATCATTGCCAAGCAGCAGTGAGGGCCACTTGAAGTTGGACTTGATACCAAGCCACACGTGTGTGTTGGCTGCAGGTGGGGAAGAGTTAGGGAACTGAGTTTTACAAGAGTTGGATATTTGTCAGATGAGTACAATAGAGAGTGATTGTATTGGTCATGTCCCCAGTGCCCAGAAAAGAGGTGAACATGATAGATAAGGCCCCTGCACTTATGGAGCTTAGGTTCTAGTGATAAAGAAATAGAAAAAATGGAGTACAAAATAAGTTGTTCGGTAGTACAGTGCTAAGAAGATTGTAAAACAGGCTAATGATATTGAGAATGGGTCTGTGGAGCAGTGCCACAGTCCGGCTGCAGCAAACTAACCGGGGGGTGACGAGGAACTTGTGTAGATTGATACAGCAGGAATGGGAGCCGTTTATTGTAGGACAACAGAGGTATTTATACAGTCCACACAGCTTATCTTAATTAACATAAACTAGATACAGCAGTCAACCAATAAGGAATCTCCACACTTAATGGCTCGCTGGCGTTACTTCACAATCCACTCCCTCTGGCAAAATGCCAGGCGCCATCCTGACTTGTTTACAGACTCTAACAGAGCAGCTCTGAACAGAGTGGGTTGAAGAGAATATCACTAAAAAGATGACATTCAAATTAAGGTCTGAATGATGAGAAGCCAGCTTTGTAAAATCAGGGGAAGAAGATTTAGGGCAGAGAGATTCATAAATGCAAAGACAATGAGACAAGATTTTTAAGGGATAATAAATATACTACAGAGCAATAGTAACAAAAACAGCATGGTACTGGTACCAAAACAGACGGGTGGACCAATGGTACAGAATAGAGGACACAGAAACCAATCCACAAAACTACAGCTATCTTATATTTGATAAAGGGG
>NW_026000081.1:158541-169716 GCF_001458135.2 Marmota marmota marmota
GGGGGATAGTAGAGGATAGGAAAGGCAGCAGAACACAGCAGACACTAGTATGGCAATATGTAAATCAATGGATGTGTAACTGATGTGATTCTGCAATTTGTATTTGGGGTAAAAATGGGAGCTCATAACCCACTTGAATCAAAGTGTGAAATATGATATATCAAGAATTATGTAATGTTTTGAACAGCCAACAATAAAAAATTTAAAAAAATAAAACAGAAAAAAAAAAAAAGAAAATTGGTGACAGCTGTGTGCAATGGAGTACTCCTGTAATCCCAGGTACTTAGGAGGATGAAATAGGAGGATGGCAAGTTCAAGGTAAAACTGGGCAATTTAGTAGAACTGTCTCAAAATAAAAAGGAATGTAAGGTAAAATATAAAGGTATGTAGCTCAATTGTAGAACAATTACCTAGCTTGTGTGGGACCCTGGGTTCAATCTCTAGTGCTGAAAGAAAAAAAAATCAGTGAAGATGCACTTGAATGGATTTGGTCATTGATAAACACAGGGCTGAGGGAGAGAGAAAAGTCAAGGTGGATTCTCACAGTTTTATGCACTGGGATATGGATGTTTATGCCACCACTAAGAAATATTACAGACAAAACTGTTTGGAGGTAGAGACGATAATAAACTCACCATTAGGATATATTGGATTTGTACCTAGGACAGTGTCTGTCCCATAGGAAGCACTCAAAAAGTATTGTCAAGCCAGACAAGGTGGCTCATGCCTGTAATCCCTGAGACTCTGGAGACTGAGGTAGGAGGTTCCTGAGTTCAAAGGGAGTTTCAGCAACCTAGGGAGGCACTTAGCCACTCAGTGGGACCTGTCTCTCCATAAAATTCAAAAAAGGGTGGTGGTGGGGATATGACTCAGTGATTAAGCACCCCTGGAATCAGTCCTCAGTACCAAATCAAATCAAACCAAACAAAACAAAATATTGTTAAATGTTTGAGGGACCTTTGGATTGCTTTGAAAATCTAGGACCTATGATTGTTATAACCTTTAGAAAAAAGAGGACATTTAATAAATGGGCAAAGTAAGGCACAGAACGTTTAGGAAACTTGTTCAATATTTTCAAGTGAGTCAGTATGAACTGCCAGAACAAACAAAGTCTAGCTAAACTCCTTTTTCTTTTGATTTTTTAATGTTTTTTGTCATTGTTTACAGACATTTGTTTTATTTATTTATTTTTGTGTGGTGCTGAAGATCAAACCCGGTGTCTCACACATGCTAGGCAAATGTTCTACCACTGAGCTACAACCCCAGCCCTTAACTTCTTTTTAATTTATTCTCAGGTTATACATTCATGATGCTTATATTAATTCTGTTTTGTTCCTCTAAGAAAAAGGTAAGTCCTCTGACAACAGCAACCCAATAACATTAACAGTAATCAAATCACGCTTTTGATGGGCCTTAGGATCTTCAACCCCAACCAAAACAAGCATGATTGAAGCACATGTTACTGAACAGGTTTTGCTGTTCACTATGTCCTTGGTCTACTAGGTTACAATAGGATACTCAGCTGTCAGCATCTAATGAGTCAGATATGGAGCTTGAGTAAAAGATGTGACCATAGAAGAAAATGTGTACAGAACTGTTCTTGCATACATGAACTTGAACCTTTCAGCTACGGTTAGGATGAAGTCAGTGCCTTAACCTGAGTTGGAAGCAACTTGGTTTTTTTTTCTTCCAAGAAAGGAAAAACTACACTTGACTTTGATAAAGTTATATTTCTTAGGTATCAAATTTACATAACAAATGTAAAACCCAGAGAGCCCAAGAGCCTGACAAGATATACCAAAGAGAAGGTATATTTAAATATATCAAGAAGTGCTTCACAGAACTCTTTCCCAATCACCACTGAGAATTTTCATTCCCTTTCAATTCCAAAGGTAAGGGCACACAATGAAATATTATCAAATAAATCTTTTAGGACACAGGTCAGAGATTGTAGATAGCTCTATACTGAAATTTGTCTTTGTGTCTTGTTTGACAGAGCAGTTCTTGTTTTCCTTTTTCTTTTGTTTGTGATACTGGGATTGAACCCAAGGTCTTGCACATGTTAGGCAAGCAGTCTTCTACTGAGCTATATCCCCATCCCTTTTTCTTTTCTTTTATTTGATGGTGGGGGGAATCTGGCTAAGTGCCTCATAGTCATGATCCTCCTGCATTAGCCTCCTGAGTAGTTATGATAAAAAGCTTGTGCCATCATGCTCATTTTTTCCCTTTATAATTGAATACTATTTTGAATTAGTCACAAGCAGTTTTACTTTTTGTTCTCTGTCCTTAGCAAAAACTTTTATGCAACCCACCTAGCTAGTCCCCGGAGATTTTGAATTTACTAGTGCTGCAATTTAACTTTTCTGACAGAGTTTTACATAGGGAGCGTGTTATCTCAATAATAAAATTACATGTAACCTCAGTGTTCCTCATGATTCAGCCTGAACTGAAATCCTAAGAACTCTCTGTGACCTTCCATATTTCCTGGGTTGATAAGAATCCAAAGCCATCTTATACCCTGACTTGGCAAAGCCTGGGTCTTAGGTTTGAAAAATGAACATGCCTATTGCACATATATCTGTATTGCTGAGGTACAGTTGTAACATTAAGCCAAAGATGTTCCCCATTTTGATATCCCACAATGCTCAAAAATGGAGTGAAAAATAATCTTTAACATCAGAAAGGACCATGATGCATAGTAATTCATAGTGAGGACATAGGTTGCTGTCTTATAATACTCTGGTGAACACTAAATGAAACCACCTTTTTAAAAATAAGAAACTAAACACTAATTTGAATTTCCAGGATATTGTCAAGAACAAAACACATTAGATGGAAATGAATGTGGAGATCACCCAACAGTCTGTGTCTCACCAATAAAGACTCCAGAGATCAAGAGTCATCCTTCATGGTTGAGGTTCCATGGTAATCTCATTAGCTTGGTAAGTCCACAGACAAAGTGTTTTCCCCATTTGCATGGCCCATAGATATGATCTCTGAAGGTAAACAGAAGCAGAGTGTGATATATCTTCTCAATTATAGGTTATGGATAGCTGACTTTGGTAGATTGCATTCCTATTCCCAACTATCCACTTTCTCCCCTATGGGATTATTGTGCATCCTGGCCCTTAGTCATGTGACTTTTTGTGTCTCTGAATGGGCAGTGCCCATGTGCTTTGTTTTGGAATGTGAATAGTTATGATGTATGGATTGATTGAAGTTTTAAATGTGCCTGCTTACATTGTTCCCACCCCCTGCCATAAAAGCTATACAAACCAATTAAGTTCTTTGGTGATTAAAATCTTTCCTAAACTTCCACATAAGTATTAATTCATATCATTTTTAAAAGTATCTGTATGTATATAGACATCTGTGCATGTCTCTTAACATCATCACCTGTAGAGGTGGAACTTCAGTTGTGTCTGCATCCTCCTTCATTATGCCTCTTCATGTGTCCCCATATCTCATATCTCATTTCCAGGTTAAGTCTCCACCTTAGGTCTTCTGCTGTGGTGTGCATTTTACTATGTGAATAAGGTAAAAGTAACTGTTGGTTAATTAAATGACTATTCTGTACATGTGTTTGCCCTTCACCACCTAGAGTTGCACTTATCACCTGGGAAAGTCACTGCTATGAATATGTTCTTTCTTATTTTAATTTAATTTTTTATTTGTTCTTTTTAGTTACAAATGACAGTAGAATGTATTTTGGCATATTATCCATACATGGAATATACCTTCCCATTCTTGTGGTTGTACATGATGTGGAGTTACACCAGTCTTATATTCATATATGAACCTAAGAAGGTCATGTCCAATATTTTACTGTCTTTCCTATTCTCATCACCCTCCCTTTGCTTCATTCCCCTAATCTAAAGTACTTCTGTTCTTCCCTCCCCCTACCTTATTTTGTGTTAGCACCTGCATATCAGAGAGAACATTCAGCCTTTGGTTTTTGGAGATTGGCTTATTTCATGCAGCATGGTAGTATCCAGGTTCCATCCACTTACCAGCAAATACCATAATTTTCTTCTTTGTGGCTGAGTAATATTCCATTGTGTATATACAACCCAGTTTCTTTATCCATTCATCTGGTGAAGGGCACCTATTTGGTTTTGTAGCTGAGCTCGTGTGAATTGAGCTGCTATAAACATCGATGTGGCTGCATCACTGTAGTGTGCCGATTTTAAGTCCTTTGGGTGTAAGTTGAGGAGTGGGATGACTGGGTCCAGTGGTGGTTCCATTCCAAGTTTTTATTAGGAATTTCCATTCTGCTTTCCAGAGTGGTTTCACCCATTTTCAGTCCCACTAACAATGTAAAAGTGTACCTTTTCCCCCACATACTCGCCAACATTTACTGTTACTTGTGTTTGTGATAATTAATATTATGACTGGAGTAAGATGAACTCTCAGTGTAGTTTTAATTTGCATTTCTCTAATTGCTAGAGATGTTCAACATTTTTTCATGATTTTTTTATCTGCTATTAATATTTTCAGAACAGTGCATACCTAGCTTTGTCTGGCCTGAGCTGGACTATATGCTGACCACATAGTCTCAGAAGGCTGAGCTGACTTTCCCAGCTTTTGATTTCCTGGTATGTTATTCATTCCCATAGTCTTGAAGACTGATGTACTTTTATCTCCTAATTTTTAATACAACTGTTAACCCCTTAAGACTAAGAGCTAGTTGTCTTACTTCCCTTGAGAGGTGTTTACCGCTTAGTCCCAAAGGGTCCTGTTTTCCATGGGTGGAGGTCCCTGACTATGTCAAACTTACCAACTTCAATACGTGGCTTCTGGAATTCTATCTGATTATCAACACTCAAAACTACAAAAAAGAAGAAGGAATGGAAGACCAGATCAAGCCATTTTATTTTAAAAAGTTAGATAGTTGTTTTTCACATTTGCTCTTCTTATAAAAAATTAATATCCTAAATTTACACATAGCTTCAAGGAGAACATTCTTAAGAACTGTTGACATTAAAAGGTTTTCTCCTCCTATTATAATACCATATATCCCTTTGGAATGGGGCTTCCTAAAGAGGAACTAAATTTTTCTCTCATATTACACGACATGAAATAAAATCTTGCATGCACCAAGTTATAGGGAGGGATTCAAGTACTAAGGGACAAGGAGATTTTCCTGATACCTCCAGGGCCCTCCAATGTCATCAGTCCTTTCAAAGCAAACAAGTTCCAAGTCTTCATACAGGCAGCACTTGACAGAACAGAGCCCATAGGCTCCACCAAACCACAGAGATTCTTTTCTTGTTCATGGTTTTTAGGGATCTTCACCTAGCTAGGTCAGTGTCTCTTGTTCTTTCTTTAGGAAAAGTTGTTTGTTTCAAATTTCTTGCATTGAGAAGTTAAAAGTTCTTTGTCTTCCAAAAAAGTGCAGAAGGCACCTGCAACTGGGTTTTCTTGTCCTTCCATATACACATTTTTTAAAGTTAAATTGTTTTAATATGCCTCCAACTCTGTAAGTTGTTAGTAAGAATTTAAAATATTATCTACTTAAATGATAGTTATGCTTATTAGCTGCCAAAATATATCAGTTAGTTTCATTGATCTCTAAATTGGTTTCGCTTAAACTCACTTTGTGAACTGGTGAATGGAATTGAGGTGCCACAGGTATATTTCACATCATAAAAACTAACACAAAATGACATTATGACATTTTTTAGTTAAACAGAAGTATTGTTTTGTCTTTTGGCTCTGTTTTGGGAACTAATTCTATTGACAACTATCTTATTCAGATCTAGAATGGATCCCTAGAGCAAACTCTATACCTTTAGCATAACCAGTCTTAGACATGGGGTGAAAAAGCTGTTAATTTGCTTTTAGTAACAGAAAATTCTACACTAGAAATTCAGCCACACCCCAAACAAATAACCCAATCAATAAATAGGAAACAAAAGATACTTTAAGGAAGAAACACAATTAATCAACAAATGAATTAAAAAATGTTCAACATCTGTACCCATTAGAGAAATGCAAATCAAAATGACACTGAGAGTCCCTCTTTTTCCAGGCAGAATGGCCATCACCAAGATATAAGCAACAGTAAATGGTGGTGAGGATGTGGGGGAAAAGATGCACACAATCATTGCTGGTGGGGCTGCACATTGGTGCGAGCACTATGGAAAGCAGTTGGAGATTCCTAAGAAAACTTGGAATGGAATCACCATTTGACTCCTAGGTTTATACCCAAATATTAATATCAACATACTACAGTGACATAGCCACTTTAATATTAGTGGCAGCTCAGTGCACAAGAGCCAAACTATGAAACCAACCTAGATGCATGTGAACAGATGAATGGATGAAGAAACTGTGGTATATATACATAATGGAGTATTATTCAGCCCTAAAGCAGAGTCAAATTATGGAATTTTCTAGTAAATGAATGTAACTGGAGAATAGTAGGATAAAAGAAATAAGCCAATCCAAAAGATCTAAAGACTTAATGTTATATGGTATGCAGATGGTAATTCATAATGGGATGGAGGAGAATAGAGGTATTTGGGACTAGACAGAACTGAGTGAAGGGAATGGGGAGGTAAGTGGGTAAGAGCATAGTAGAATGAATCAGAAACAGTACTGGCATCAAACCAGATATATGGAGAAATATTAGGTTTCTTGAGTTCTTACTGGCGAATAATACTTGATCTGAGGTGCATGTGATAAAGAATTTTTCCCATTCTTTAGGTTCTCTCTGCACATTCTTGATGGTGTCCTTTGTTGTGAAGAAGCTTTTTAGTTTGAATCCATCCCATTGATTGATTCTTGATTTTACTTTGTGCACCTTAGGAGTCTTGTTAAGAAAGTGAGTTCCTAAGCCAACATGGTGGAGATTTGGACCCACCTTGACCAGGGTCAGGCACAGAATCTCTGCCCTAGTGCCTGCATCTTTGATCCACTTTGAGTTGATTCTTGTGGATGGTGAGAAAGAGGCTTTTTGATTCTTTATGGTAGGTTTGGATTTCCAGTTTTCCCAGAAGTGCTTGTTGAAGAGGCTCTGTTTCTCCAATGTTTGTATGTTTTGGGTGCCTTTATCTAGAGTGAGATAACTCTATTGATGTGAGATTGTCTCTGTGTCCTTTTGTATGTACTACTGGTCTCCGTATCTGTTTTGGTGCCAGTCCCATGCCCTTTCTTGGTATTCATATAAATGCAAACAGACCGTAGTGTGACCTTTAGTCAGTCCATGCTTTCCAGACAGTGCTGGACACAAAGGGTCCCCCCTCTGTGTTCCTATATGCCAGCTGAGAGGCATATGGACCTACAGTGAGGGTGTAGGTTGCTGAGAGCCACCGCCGAGTCTGTATGGCCCCTGGCATTTTGCCAACAGTATTGATTGACAGGCGAGGCATTACTATCCGCCTCTGCCGCAACTTTTTGAGTTCTCGCACCATTTTGGAGTTCTCGTGGGGATTACCGGGGATTCCCCGAGAGTTCCCATTGGCTGGGGAAGTGCAGGAGGAGGGATTTCCGGGAGAGATATTTCCTGCTGGGGGTTCCTGGACAAGCCTCCTGGCGTTCGGGAGGATTCCCCGGGAGCTGTGTGAAGTGTTTTCCTGCAGTTTAAAAATAAAGTTTGTTCCTGCTTCAGTGGCTCGTGATTTGTGCCCAGCCAGACTGCGGCAGTAGGTAAAAGTCAGGGCACTGTCCATGGCCACAGCAACTGACATCCTTCATCAGTCAGAGCAGCCACCTCAAGCAGTCACTTTGCTAGCATTAGCTGGGCCTCTGAGGATTCAACTATCCTATCTCTGTAAAGAACTCCAGAGCACTGCAGAGCACATGCTGCATGTAAGATCCAGTTCCATTCATGGAATGGGACAGATTTTGAAAAGCTCTGGAGGATCAGGAGAGTTTGCTTTTCCAAAGAATCTTTTTTAAAATTTTTTTAATTGTTTTAATTAGTTATTCATGACAGTAGAATACATTCATACCCTTTGATATATATAGATGGGATATAATTTCTCATTTTTCTGAGTGCATATGTTGTAGAATCACATTGGTCATGCCATCAAATATATACATAAAGTAATAATGTCTGTTTCATTTTGTTATCCTTTCTATTCCCATATCCCCTCCCTTCTCCTCCCTTCACTTCCCTCTGTCTAATCTAAGATAACTCTATTCTTCTCTAGTCCCCTGCCCCCCTCACTTTGAATTAGCATACACATATTCCAGAAACCATTTCACCTTTGTTTTGGGGAGATTGACTTATTTCACTTAGCATGATATTCTCCAACTCCATCTAGTAACTGGCAAATGCCATAATTTATTTTTTCTTTAAAGCTGAGTAATATCCCATTAAATATCTATTCCACATTTTCTTTATGCATTCATTTATTGAAGGACATCTAGCTGTTGTGAATTGAGCTTCTATAAGCATTGACGTGGCTGCATTACTGCAGTATGCTGAACTTACATTCTTTGGGGATAAGCCAAGGAGTGAGATAGCTGGGTCAAATGGTGGATCCATTCCAAATTTTCAGAAGAATCTCCGTACTGCTTTTCATAGTGGTTGTACCAATTTGCAGCAATTTAAAAGTGTACCTTTTCCCCCACATCCTCGCCAACATTTATTGTTGCCTGTATTCTTTTTTTAAAATATTTTTAAACATTGATGGACCTTTATTTTATTCATTTTATTTATATATGGTGCTGAGGATTGAACCTAGTGCCTCACACGTGCTAGGCAAACACTCTACCACTGGGCCATAACCCCAGCCCCTTGCTTGTATTTTTGATAATTTCCGTTTTGACTGGAATGAGATGGAATCTTAGTGTAGTTGTGATTTGCATTTCTTTAATTGCTAGAGATATTGAACACTCTTTTATACATTTGCTGATTGATTGTATTTCTTCTCCCGTGAAGTGTCTCTTCATTTCCTTAGCTCCTTTATTATTAGGTTATTTATTTTCTTGGTGTTAAGTTTTTTGAGTTCTTTATATATCCTAGAGATTAACACTTTATGAGAGGTGCATGTGGTTAAGATTTTCTCCCAATCTCTAAGCTCTCATCTCACATTGTTTCCTTTGCTGAGAAGAATGTTTTTAATTTTAATCCATCCCATTTATTGATCCTTCATTTTACTTCTTGCACTTTAGGGGTCTTGTTGAGGAAGACTGATACTAGGCCAACATGGTGAATATTTGGGTCTATTTTTTTTTCTTATATTAGGTGCAGGGTCTTTGTTCTCGTGCCTAAATCTTAGATCCACTTTGGGTTGATTTTTTTGCATGGTGACAGAGGTTTAATTTCATTTTCCTACATATGAATTCCCAGTTTTGCCAGCACCATTGGTTGAATCGGCTGTCTTTTCTCCAGTGAATTTTTTGGCAGCTTTGTCTAGTGTGAGATAACAGTATTTATGTGGTTTCTCTCTGTGTCCTCTATTCTGTACCATTGGTCTACAAGTCTGTTTAGGTGCCAATACCATGTTGTTTTTGTTACTATAGCTCTGTGGTATAGTTTAATGTCTGGTATTATGATACCTGCTGCTTTCCTTTTCTTGCTAAAGATTGCTTTGGGTATTCTGGGTCTCTTATTTTTCCAAATAAATTTCATGATAGCTTTTTATATTTCTTTTTTTTAATTTTTATTATTGGTTGTTCAAAACATTACAAAGCTTTTGAAATATCATATTTCACACATTTGATTCAAGTGGGTTATGAACTCCCATTTTTACCCCGTATACAGATTGCAGAATCACATCGGTTACACATCCACTTTTTTACATACTGCCATACTAGTGTCTGTTGTATTCTGCTGCCTTTCCTATCCTCTAGGATCCCTCCTCCCCTCCCCTCCCCTCCCATCTTCTCTCTCTACCCCATCTACTGTAATCCATTTCTCCCCCTTGTTTTTTTCCCTTTCCCCTCACTTCCTCTTGTATGTAATTTTGTATAGCAATGAGGGTCTCCTTCCATTTCCATGCAGTTGCCCTTCTCTCTCCCTTTCCCTCCAACCTCTCATCCCTGTTTAATGTTAAACTTCTTCTCATGCTCTTCCTCCCTGCCCTGTTCTTAGTTGCTCTCCTTATATCAAAGAAGACATTTGGCATTTGTTTTTTAGGGATTGGCTAGCTTCACTTAGCATAATCTGCTCTAATGACATCCATTTCCCTGCAAATTCCATGATTTTGTCATTTTTTAGTGCAGAGTAATACTCCACTGTGTATAAATGCCACATTTTTTTATCCATTCATCTATTGAAGGGAATCTAGGTTGGTTCCACAGTCTAGCTATTGTGAATTGTGCTGCTATGAACATTGATGTAGCAGTATCCCTGTAGTATGCTCTTTTTAGGTCTTCAAGGAATAGACCGAGAAGGGGAATAGCTGGGTCAAATGGTGGTTCCATTCCCAGCTTTCCAAGGAATCTCCATACTGCTTTCCAAATTGGCCACACCAATTTGCAGTCCCACCAGCAATGTACAAGTGTACCCTTTTCCCCACATCCTCGCCAGCACTTGTTGTTGTTTGACTTCATAATGGCTGCCAATCTAACTGGAGTGAGATGGTATCTTAGGGTGGTTTTGATTTGCATTTCTCTGACTGCTAGAGATGGTGAGCATTTTTTCATGTACTTGTTGATTGATTGTATGTCCTCCTCTGAGAAGTGTCTGTTCAGGTCCTTGGCCCATTTGTTGATTGGGTTATCTGTTTTCTTATTGTTTAATTTTTTGAGTTCTTTGAATTCTCTGGATATTAGGGCTCTATCTGAAGTGTGAGGTGTAAAAATTTGTTCCCAGGATGTAGGCTCCCTATTTACCTCTCTTATTGTTTCTCTTGCTGAGAAAAATATTTTTAGTTTGAGTAAGTCCCATTTGTTGATTCTTGTTATTAACTCTTGTGCTATAGGTATCCTATTAAGGAATTTGGAGCCCGACCCCACAATATGTAGATCGGAGCCAACTTTTTCTTCTATCAGACGCAGAGTCTCTGATTTGATATCAAGCTCCTTGATCCATTTTGGGTTAACTTTTGTGCATGGCGAGAGAAAGAGAATGTTTCATTTTGTTGCATATGGATTTCCAGTTTTCCCAGCACCATTTGTTAAAGATCCTATCCTTCCTGCATTGCATGCTTTTAGCCCCTTTATCAAATATAAGATAATTGTAATTTTGTGGATTGGTCTCTTTTTCCTTATTCTGTACCC
>NW_026000081.1:170896-196164 GCF_001458135.2 Marmota marmota marmota
AGTTCTCAATATCAATAGTACATCATCTAAGCACACATTTTCCTTATTACTACATTTATAGCTAGACTCTATGTCTACAAATGTTGGTTTCGATTATCGTTTACAAATATAGTCATTAGTTTCATGAAAGGCATACCATTTCTGGTAGCTTGAAGAAAACTGAATTTCAGGTGTGGGATGTTTTGTTTATGGGGAAAGGAGTGAGGGTATGGGGTTAATCTAACTTAGTAACTTTGGAAAGCTCTAACCAATAGATGGGTAATTTATGGAAGAATGTATAGATTCAAATTCCTATCTGTATTTATAAGATTACCCTACTTATGAATAGTAAAATTTAGGGGGTTGCAAGTGGGATAGAGGGAGTAAGAGGGAGGAAAATGAATAACAAGGAAAGGAAGAGAAAAAAGAGAGCAGGAAAAAGAAAATACGAGAAAAAAGAAAAGAAAGAAAAGGGGGGAGGGAGGTAGGGCATATGCAATTCCTCTATAGTATATTATTCTGGTGATTCAGTTGTTAAAGACCTTTTTCATGCACAATTCTTGGTTTCACATATGTTGAGGTTGCGAGGACCAGAGGGGGAACGGTAGAGGAGACTGGGTGAATGGCTGAAAAGAGAGAGAGAAGAGAGAAAAAGAAAGAAAAAAAATGTCTCTCAGAACTCTGTTTTCATTTCTTCCAGTTGGTGGCATTGTCTATTCCTAACTTGAGTCTCTGGGTTCAGGATGGTGGTGGTAGTCAGTGTGAGAGGGCTTGAGCTTCCACCTGTGGCCTCTGTACTCTTATTCTCTGAGATGTAAACCAGGTACCTGATCCACTACAGAACCGCACTGGTAGCCACGCCAACCGGTTGGTGGGTTTTAAGGGTTGGTGGGATTTTCCAAGATGAGTTCCATCAGTTTTTCTCATAAGGTGTTTGATGAGGTGGGGGTTTTGGGGAAACCTTATGTTTGTCAAGAGCTTGGTCAGGTGACCACACGGGTGGGCGGCAGGGCCCCTCCTCCAGTTGGAGTGGTCTGTCTACCGCATCAGCAGGAAGCTGGGCTCCTCCAACTGGGGAGGTCTGTCTACCGAGAAGGTGAGCAGCTGAGCCCCTTCTCCAAGTTGCGCGGTCTGCCTACCGTGCAGGCACAGGTGGTGGCTGGGCCCCTCCTCCAATTGGGGTGGTCTGTCTACCACGCTGGTGGGCCACTGGGCCCCTTCTCCGGGTCGCACAGTCCGCCCACCGTGCAGGAAGGAGGCTGGGCTCCTCCTCAAGTTGGGGTGGTCTGTCTACCATTCAGGCGGTGGCTGGGCCCCTCCTCCAATTGGGGTGGTCTGTCTACTGCGCTGGCGGGCCGCTGGGCCCCTTCTCCAGGTCGTGCAGTCTGCCTACTGTGCAGGCACTGGCGGCGGCTGGCTTTTTATATTTCTATGAAAAATGTCATTGGGATTTTAATAGGAATTGCATTATATCTGTGTAATGCTTTTGATAGTAGGGCCAATTTAATAAAAATAATTCTGCCTATCTGGGAGCATGGGAGATCTTTCCCTTCTTCTGAGGTTTTCTTGACTTTCTTTAGTGTTCTGTACTTTTCATTGTAGAGGTCTTTTGCTTCTTTGGTTAGATTGATTCTCAGGTATTATATTTTATTTTGGGGCTATTGTGAATGGGGTAGTTTTCCTAATTTCTCATTTAGTGGATTTATCACTGATGTATCAGAATGCATTTGATTTATAGGTGGTGATTTTATACCCTGCTGTTTTGCTGAGTTTATCTATTCTAGAAGTTTTTTTTTTTTTTTTGGTGGAATTTTTTGGATCGTCTAGATATAAAATCATGTCATCAAAAATTAGGGATAGTTTGAGTTCTTCTATACCTATTTGTATTCCTTTAGTTGCTTTCTTTTAATGCTCTGGCTAGAGTTTCAAGGATGATGTTGAATAGAAGTGGTGAAAGAGGACATCCTTGCCTTGTTACAATTTTTAGAGAGAATGCTGTCAATTTTTCTCCATTTAGAATGATGCTGGCCTTTGGTTTAGCATAGATAGCTTTTACAATGTTGAGATGTGTTCTTACCATTACCTAGTTTTTCTCATGTTTTGAACATGAAGGTGTGCTGTATTTTGTCAAATTCTTTTTCTGGATCTATTGAGATGATCATATGATTCTTGTTTTGAACTCTATTCATATGATGAATTACATTTATTGATTTCTGTATGTTGAACCAACCCTGTATCCCTAGGATGAACCCCACTCGATCATAGTGAACTATGTTTTTAATACTTTTGTATGCAATTTGCCAGAATTTTATTGAGAATTTTTGCATCTATGTTCATCAGGGATATTGGTCTGAAGTTTTCTTTCCTTGATGTGTCTTTGCCTGGTTTTGGTATCAGGGTGATGTTAGACTCAGGGAATGAGTTTGGAAGGGTTCCCTCCTTTCCTGTTTCATGGAATGCTTTGAGGAGTATTAGTGTTTGTCCTTCTTTGAAAGTCTTGTAGAACTCGCCTAAGAATCTGGTCCTGGGCTTTTCTTGGTTCCTAGGCTTTTTTTAGTATATTTATTAGTTTTGGATGAGCAAAATGCCTTTATTTTTTTCATTGTTTATGTGGTGCTGATAATCAAACCCAGTGCCTTACACATGCTAGGCAAGTACTCTATCACTGAGACACAATCCCAGCCAGGTTGGTAGGCTTTGATGGTGTTTTCCATTTCATTACTTGCAATTGATCTATTTAAATTGTGTATGAACTCCTCATTCAGTTTGGGTAGGACATATATCTAGAAATTTTTTGATGTCTTCTGTATTTTCTATTTTATTGGAGTACAAATTTTCAAAGTAGTTTTGAATTATCTTCTGCCATTGCAGACATATCCATTGTGACACTACCTTCTTCATCTTCTTTTTTAGTAATTTGAATTATCTCTCTTTTTCTCTTAATTAACATGGTACAGATTTATCTATTTTATTTATTTTTTCAAAGAACCGTCTTTGTTTTGTCAGTATTTTCAATTTTTTTGTTTGTTTTGATTTCATTGATTTCAGCTCTGGTTTTAATTAGTTCCAGTCTTCTGCTTTTGGTTTAATTTGTTCAACTTTTTCTCAGGCATTGAGATGTAGTGTTAGGTCATTTATTTGTTGACTTTTTATTCGTTTAAGGAATGCACTGAGTGCAATAAACTTTCCTCTTAGTACTGCCTTCATATTGCCCCAGAGATTTTGATATGTTGTATTAGTGTTCTCATTTACTTCTAAGAATTTTTTATTTCATCCTTGATTTCGTCTACTATCCATTCATCATTAAATAGTGTATTAGTTTATTCTCCATTTGTTAGAGTAGCTTCATTTTTTACTTTATTTCTGATTTCTAATTTCATTTCCTTTTGATATGAAGGAATGCAGGATATTTTTTTTTATTTACTAAGAGTTGCTTTGTGGCATAAGACATGGTCTATTTTAGAGAAAGGGACAAATGCTGCTGAAAAGAAAGTATATTCACTTGTTAATGAATGAAATATTCTATATATTTCTATTAAGTATAAATTATTGATTGTTTTATTTAGTTTCATATTTTCTTTTAAATATTTTTATTTTTTACAGCTATGTTTTTGTTATTTTTACAACGAAAACCATATTTTTATTAGTTTATTTATATGACTCTAGGATGCATTACAATTCATATTACACATATAGAGCACAATTTTTCATATCTGTGGTTGTACACAAAGTATATTAATACCAATTCGTGTCTTCATATATGTACTTTGAATAATGATGTCCATCACATTCCACCATCATTTCTAACCACCTGCTCCACTCCCTCCCACCCCTCTGCCCTATCTAGAGTTCCTCTATCCCATACTCCCTCTCCCTACTGCACTATGAATCAGACACCTTATATCAGATAAAACATTTGGCATTTCATTTTTTGGGATTGTCTAACTTCACTTAACATTATCTTTTCCACTGCCATCCATTTATCTGCAAATGCCATGATTTTAAGCTCTCTTATTGTTGAATAAATATTCCATTGTGTATATATGCCACATTTTTTTCTATCCATTCATCTACTGAAGGGTATTAGGTTGGTTCCACAGTTTAGCTACCATGAATTGTGCTGCTATAAACATTGATATAGCTGTGTCCCTGTAGTATGCTGTTTTTAAGTCCTTTGGGTATAGACCATGGAGAGGGATAGCTGGGTAAAATGATGATTCCATTCCCAATTTTCCAAGAAATCTCCATACTGCTTTCCATATTGGCTGCACCTATTTGCTGTCCCACCAGCAATGTATGAGTGTACCTTTTTCCCCACATCCTCACCAACACTTATTGTTGTTTGTGTTTTTATTAGCTGCAATTCTGACAGGAGTGAGATGAAATCTTAGAGTAGTTTTGATTTGCATTTCTCTTATTTATAGCAATGAGGAACTTTTTTTATATATTTGTTGGCTGATTGTATATTCTCTTCTGAGAAGTGTCTGGTCAGGTCCTTGGACCATTTATTGCTTGTTTTTTTTTTTAAGAAAAGATAGCCTCTTGGGCTGGGGATGTGGCTCAAGCAGTATCACACTCACCTGGCATGTATGCAGCCCGGGTTCGATCCTCAGCACCACATACAAACAAAGATGTTGTGTCCGCCAAAAAACTAAAAAATAAATATTTAAAAAATTCTCTCTTTCTCTCTCTCTCTCTCTTTCTCTCTCTCTCTCTCTCAAAAAAAAATATAGCCTCTTCAACAAATGGTGGGAAAACTGGAAATCCATATGCAACAAAATGAAATTAAATCCCTCTCTCTCACCATGCACAAAACTCCACTCAACATGGATCAGGAATCTAGGAATTAAACCAGAGACCCTGTGTCTAATAGAAGAAAAAGCAGGCCCTAATCTTCATCATGTGGGATTAGGCCCCAACTTTCTTAATGAGACTTCTATAGTTAAAACCAAAAATCAATAAATAGGATGGAATCAAACTAAAAAGTTTCTTCTCAGCAAAAGAAACCATCTGTGAAGTGAATAGAAAGCCTACATCTTGGGAACAAATTTTTACCCCTCACACATCAGATAGAGCACTAATCTCTACGGTATATAAAAATCTCAAAAGGCTAAACACCAAAAAAAAAAAACCCAATCAATAAATTTTTTTCTGTCTCTGTAATCAGGTATTGAATTGTTTAGTAATCATTCACACATACTATTGTAACATCAACATATTGAAAAGGTTTTAACAAAACCTGCAGTTTTAACAAGCATGCTTTGAACAAAATCCAAATAACATTTTTTTTTTTTTGCATTTCTAAATAATCAACACTGATAATATTCCTGGGAAGCTCCAAATACTACTTCATTTTTCCTGGAATGCAAGAGAATTGTGCTTTTTCCATTAATGGAAGCAGCCTAACTTAACTCTTGAACTTCTTTCATCATTACAAATCAAAGCATCTCTTTATAACTTATGATCTGTTCATTCCTCCTACTCAATCTAATGAATCTGAAATTTCTCTTAGGGAAAAGCTGGCAGGTGTCAAAACTGCTTTGAGCATGCTTTTCAAACAGGTACTTTCTACTCTGCTGGCAGTAGTGGGGAAATATTCAAACATTCAGGAATATAGTTGAGCATTGACAACTAATATTCCCTACCCAATTTGACCAAGGAATTTCAATGCTGAGACTTGTCATTAATAAATTCTCAGAGTTTATCTCTAGGTATTTTGTGACCTAAGAAAATTGGAAATAAGACAAAAGTCCATCAAGCACACAAAGAATATGATGGTGTAACTTTCTAATTATAATTTTTTGTATCCTACCATAGGTATTTTAATTTTCTGATTGAAGTTCAGCCACAAGAATTGGCCCACTTAAGGTAGAAGCTGCAGGAAGGGAAAGATGCTTCTTTTTTTTCTCACTAGGCATATCAAGTACCTCCTCACCCAGCATGACCCTGAGGGCCATCAAGAGCAACTGGCTGAGGAGTGCAAGCTGGCAGAGCACTTTGTCAACAAGCCAAGCCCAGGTAAGGTGCCCAGAGGCCCTGCTCAGAGGAAGCTGCTCCAAGGTGCCCAGCTTATGGGAGATTCATTAGGCAAGTGATAGTTGTACCTGCTCTCCTGGTATCTGCATTTTGTTTGTATTCTTGAATGATGAGGACTGCCTCAGTGGGAGGACAGTAGATATGTCCACTGGGTAGAGATCATACGCTCCCAACACTGTTCCTATGTGAAGGCACATGCCATTTAGATGGCAGGCAGCATGTACCCAGCATACTTTCAGGAAGGAGAGTGTGACAGGTGCAAGTTTGTGAGAATGGAATATTACTCAGCAATAAAAGAGAATAAAATCATGGCATTTGCAGTAAATGGATGGAGTTAGAGAAGATGATGCTAAGTGAAGTTAACCAATCCCAAAAAACCAAATGCCAAATGTTTTCTTTGATATAAGGAGGCTGATTCATAGTGGCATAGGGAGAGGGAGTGTGGGAGGAATAGACAAATTCTAGATAGAGGGGAAGGGAGGGGGTATGGGGTAATTAATGATGGTGGAATGTGATGATCATTATTATCCAAAGTACAGGTATGAAAACACAAATTGGTGTGAATATACTTTGTATATGACCAGAGATATGAAAAATTGTGCTCTATATATGTAATAAGAGTTGTGATGCATTCTGCTGTCATATATAAATAAATAAATAAAACGGAATTAAAAAAAGAAAAGAGAAGAGCCAGGCCTAAGGAAGAAAACTTTTCAGGTATCCACAGGCTGATTTAATTGTGGGCCAATGGGTGATTTATCCTTTTTGGTTTATATTTCCTCTTCTCAAAAATAGTATTTAAAATGCATATGGCATGATAGCTGTATCATTCAAACAGGGAATGTTTATGTGTGTACTTTCTAAAGAATAAAGTCACTCCCAGGGTTTGGTTTAGGGAGTTGAAGTAGTGGAATCTGGGGGTGGGATGTAGATTACACTGGAATACTTAAGAGGTAACATGGAGAGACTTTTCCCTGGTTAAGTGATAGAAGCAGGCATCGAGCATCCTGTGAAGTTCCCAGATATATGGAGTGTCATGGGACAGGGTTATGTTTCTTCCCTGAAGAGGAATGAGTAGGTTTTCTATAAAGTCATATTGGGAGGTAAATCACTGAGCCTGGGAAGCAGCCCTGTGGCAAGAGGTAGGTACAGCTGGAGTTTCCCAGTGTTCACTGGTTGTTTCTAGTTTCTGTTGATGTGGGGAGAAAAAGACATTTTCCCATTTGCCTAGTTAACAAATAGCATGCTGCCACTAAGGAGGTTCATTTAATGGGGGCCACATTGATTCATGGATACCTGGGCAGGCTATTTGTTTAAATAGAAATGCATGAACCCTTTCTAAATTCATACTGAGAATTTCTGTATGCCATGATAGGCCACTGTGTTTTTAACAGATGAGGTAGAACTGCCTAATATCTAAAGGGGCTTTTATAAATTTGGTTGTAGGAAATAGTGAAGAGCATCAAGATGAAGAAAAGGCATCACTCTAATCACTGGCCCCCAGGGAATCTTCAGGGGAGGGTAATTATCTGACAAAAAGGAGCACACAAACAGGCCAAAATAGCTGCAAGGGTAAAAACCATCTGCTGGTGTCACTTATATACTTTGCTTAAACCCATGTCTGTATTGCCTATTTTCTGTTGTGCATTTTTATCATTTGTCTGAGTCTTAGGGACTTTTTCTCTTTAAAAAATCACTTGTTCCTTTGTAAGCACTAAAATGAGAATGACATGAATAACTTCTTTGTGCAGTGTTATCCCAAGATCATGGACAGTTCTGTCATAGCGAAAACAGCAGCTACACAAACAACAACAACATATCATATGATGTGAAAATATTGACAGGAAGAGGCCTGGAAGGCACAGTTCTCTGGAACTTTCCAAATGCAGGAGGCTGTATTCACTGGATAGGTGAATATAAAATTCAACTTTGGTTATCCATAAGGTTGACTCTGGTTTTCACTCTGACCTCTTTTCCGTTCCCAAACCTGCTGTCCTGCTTTTCTCTGTAAGCACCACACTGAAGCAGAGCCAATTCAATGTCCAAATATTATGAAAATTATCTTTTAAACACATGGTGCTGTCCCTGAAATCACACACTTTGCAGGCTGTTTTGCCTTCTCTTCCCAGCTCCCTCAGCTCCACTGCCTCTTTCTCCTGGGAGGCATGGTCTTTATAAATCATTGGCACATGGAAGGTTTTCTAAGACCTATTTCTTAGAACAAGAGTAAGTCAACGTGTAAGTCTTTTCTTCAGTCAACCTTTAACTTTTATACAAAATAAAAACGTAAAACTGACAAACCCTAAGGTACAATGTGGATTATAGGTGGGAAACAAACTGTTCTGAGGACAGTTTTCTCTTTATCACATAATGCAGAGTTATGTGGATATTCATAGAAGATATTCATAGAAGAACATTATGACTGTTTTAGATTGGCAGTTTTGCATTTTCTCATTTGGGGAAAAGCCTTAAGGTCCACTTTCATATTAAGGAAATAATGAAGTGACCACTGGGTGGTCCTGTAGATAATTTTAACTTGTTGGAAACCATTTACATGTATGTGGCATTCATGGACTCATTGAAGAGGACACTAACTGGAAGGCTTTAGATGACACTGTAAATGTACTTCATTCTATAACTGTGGTATGCAACCACTTTCATGCATTCATTGAGTGTAACCTGCCTCAGTGCTTGGGCCTCACTGGAAACTATGAACACAGAGATGGGTTGAACATAATCTTAGCCTTCACAGAACTGTCAATCTGGTGAACAGCAAGTGAAAGAATTGATAGTGGGCTAATTGGTGAATGTAGCCAGTGCTGTATCAAAAAATGTAGGTGGTCCAGTTGATCTCCTTACTGGTTGTTTCCAACAGGTCCCAACATAATGATGGATGACTTCTCAGATCACCACCTGCTCTCCAGTTTGGCTCATAGAAATCCACACTCTCAAGATCTGAAGATGATTCTGATGACATCAGTAGATACTGAGTATGTTCTGGCCAGCTGGAGAGAGAAAGAAGGAAGTTAGGTAAGACACATAAGTTCATCCTTGAGAAAATTATCATGATGTTTTCTCTAGACCTCAGCATTCTCTATCCTCTTCAAAACAAACTAATATTAGTCATTCCTCAAAGTGCAACTCTTGTTTTTACTCAAATGTCATTTCAAATGCAGGGAAAGAATTGAAGTAATTTTCAGGTTTGCAGTACAAAGGGAGGAAGGTGGAGCTAAAAGCCTGACCTTCTGACATTCAGTGGATGATAATTGATGACTCTTGTGTTCATAGAAGCAGAATAAACTAACTCCTTTGCTTTGCTCCTCAATTTACCCTCTCGTGTATAAAATGTAAAATCTCCATGTATCTAGAGAACTTGCATTATAAGTGAGTTAAACCTAATGAATGCATTTGCTGAGCTCCTACAGGTAAAGCGTTGTGCTCATTTCACTGGGGCATGTTAGGAAGGGTATCCAGTCCTTACTGAAAGGAGCTTAAAGTACCTGCTCCAAATTCAGCCATGGTTCTCAGTAGGTGAGGACATCAATACAGCACAACAGTAACTCAACCTAGTGAAGAGAAGATTGCCATGAAGAGCAGAGTCAGCACTGGACTTTATGTGCTGAGGACTTAGTAAGAGGGATCTGGGTTCAATAATACTAGGCACTAATACTAGGCAGTCCTGTAGATAATTTTAACTTGTTGGGAAACCATTTTTACTTTGAGGATTCTCAACATACATCCTTAGGAGAAATGGGAAATGTGGTAAGTTTGGAGAAGGGAGCAAAGAGAAGTTGGTAATATTGGCATGAGAGTACACAACTACTGAGACTACCTGATGAGTGGTGACCTATGTCTGTGGTGACTTCTGAAGAAACCAGTGGATCAGCCAGCATGAGGCCATTGGAAGGCAGGGGCTCCCCACATTCCATGACATCTCCTACCTTCTGATTCTGTTAGACTGTTACCTAGCACACTCAGCCCTATCTCCTCACTCTTGTCTTGAGTCTGGTCTATAGACTCAGGTGTGTGAATCCTTGTTTGGAAGGTGAAGGAGTTTCAAGTGTTGTGGATTGCTGAGTACTCATTTCTCAACAATAAGTTAATCTTGACAGCTGCTGTCATCCCTTAGTCCTGATGAATTCTTTTTGTTGTTTTTGTTTTTGATTATTAGAAATTGAGCTCAGAAACACTTTTTATTTAGATACAGAGTCTCACTGAGTTGTTTAGCATCTTGCCATTGCTCAAGCTGGCTTTGAAGTCCAGATCCTTCTGTCTCAGCCTCCCAAGCCACTGGGATTGCAGGCATGTGCCACTGCAGCTGTATCTCAGGTTCATTTGTTTTTATCCCATAACATGTTTGGGTTTCTTCTTTGCAGGCCCTGGCTGTATGTGTACTGCTACAAACACCATCATGGCAGTATCCTTCAGCCCTTCCCCTGATGGAGGGGCTGAAATGAACCTTGAAGGAGGGCCTGAGATGAACCTTAAGGAAATCATACAAGAATTACAATATGAACTAGAAGAACACAAACAGAGTTTTCAAAATCTGCAAAAAAAATTCCTCGTATGTCAATCTACCACCTACGCCCTGGCCAAACAATTCCAGAAATATCGTAAGTTGAAGATAGGTTTATAGTCACTAAAGTGAGGTATGATCTCTGTTTCCCCTCTGAGAAAATGATTTTCTCCAAAATTTATTCTCCTCTTTCTTTCAGCAAAATGAATCCCATCATTAGCACATTTCCAAAGTATAGATGTTGGTATTTTGCCTTCAGTTTACTAACAATGGAATAATGAGACACAAAGACTACAGCAACTGTGGTAGTAGAAGCAAATGTGACTCCATTTTGTTTTATGACTTCATCATGTAAAACAACCAGGCCAAGTAGAAGGGACATGACTGGGGCAAGATGTTCTTTTCCTTTTGCTATAGAAACCTTTAAGAACACGGAACTACCTAATGGGGTATTGTTTCTGTAACTAGGGTAACGTAACTAGCTCTGTTACTAGCTCTGTTTCTGTAACTGGGGTGACTGGGCTAACTATGATTGGTTAGGCTTCCCTCCACTTGACTGCACTGTCCCGCTTCTGTAACCTGGCTTGCTTGCATTAGCTAGACCCCCCCCCCCAGGAACATCCTTTTTGCAGTTTTCAGGCTTATAAGGAGTGCCCTTGCAATTGTTCGGGGCTGAACAGGGAAACAGCTTTATGTTCTGGTCAGCCGCCACCGGTATGCTTCAATAAAGGCTTGATTCGATCATACGTGAGTGGTCTGGAAGTCAGTTTATGAAACCCTGGGATGAAGCTTTAACTATAACACAACTTCTAGTTTACAGGGAAGTGTAGGGTGGGAATAGGGTTAATTCCCCGATATTGATTTCTAATGGAGGCATGGAAGTTCCTTTTCATCCTCAAGAATAGCTCACACCTTTTTTATTAGGATCCTGTCTGTACCATATCAGATCCACAGACATATAATAACCATATTGGTAAAGGTCTGGGACTAGTGATTCTCCATTCAGTTCAGGATTTCCCTGTGTTTGTAGTGAGTGATGTAGAAACAACTCATTGACTTACTGGACATTCTGAATTTGATTTCAGGGAGTGGTGCAGAGGAGGAGAGTGGAAAAGAACAGGAATTACTGGCTCCCAGGTAACAATGAGTTTTAAGAGCCTGGAAGAGGATGGGTTAAATATGAGGAGGGTCCCCAGACGAGCAAACCAAGAGGTACAAAGTGTCCACACAATTCACATGCAAAGGCAAACAAAAGCTGCTGGTATGACTGCATTCCTCAACCATGGAAGAAGTCCATCTTTTAGCAAGGTGTCCTTTTTCTTTGTGGTTCCTGTCTGTATCAAAGTAGAAGTAATCAGACTAAACTTTTTTAATTTGCAGAATCTACATCTCTTGTCTTATATGGGTCCATTGAGTATGAGATATAAATCTGGTTTCTTTATGGTTGATATGACTTTTTGGCAGGAATGCCATAGATTTGGATGAGGGAATTACACACACACACACACACACACACACATACACACACACACACACACAGCACTCTCTGTGTATGCTGTGGTTCATGGTTATATCATACAGTGAGAGTGGAGTCTCTGTCCTCCTCAGCTAATTTCTAGTCAGTAGACAGAGCCTCTTCTCTCTCCTTTCTGCTGCCATGAAGACATGTGCACCCTGCCCACATCCTAGGAGGATCATTTTATTTCTCTTTGAAAGGAGTACCCCCTCGCCCTTCTGTCACACTCCCTTAGGCCTCTATTCAGACCACCCGGGACTCATATTTAATACTTCTGGTTTAATTGTACTCTTTATTCCCACAGGCTGAGAAAAGCTGCACAGGAGGAGAAAAAAATCCTACAGGACATATTGGATGAGAGCTGTAACCCTTCCCCCAGTCACTCTGAATCATCAGATATCCACCAGCCTCCTTGCTTCAGTGCTGATCTGTTGGGTGAGCATGAAGTCTCCCCTTCTCTAGATGCAACTCATGACTACCTCATTAAAAGATAAATGCACTCCTGTAGTCACATTTCTGAGGGTCCAGTGACAAATTCAGGATGGTAAAACTAGTACTAACAAGAGTGGGGAAATTGCAGAAATTATAACCTCCTCACAGGCACCATTGGTGCATGTGCATAACAGGGCTCTCTATGACCTTATTCTTCCAGCCTAGGACAACTGATCTCTCCTACAATGTTCTTGCTAATGTTTGATCATTTTATTACAGGCACAAGCCTGTAATCTCAGTGGCTCAGGATTCTGAGGCAGGAGGATCACAACTTTAAAGCCAGCCTCAGCAAAAAGTGAGGCATTTAAGAACTCAGACCCTGTCTCTAAATAAGATACAAAATAGACCTCAGTATGTGGCTCAGTGGTTGTGTGCCCCTGAGTTCAATCCCAAGTACAAAAAAAAAATGCGAACATTGAAATGTTTAAGTTTTCTTCTGCTAAAATACTAGAGTGAATTAGTAGTCTATTTGTTTATACTAGAGCATTTCTCAAAGAGGAATTTCCTTCTAGTACACTGCCAAAGTCAACTTTGAGATTCTTAAAAATCCCCAATATTGAGGGAAACGAGGCTCAGGGATTTTAATCCTCTTCATAGGGAATGGAACTGGTTCTATTTGAGAATTGTGAGGGGGCACAGAGCCACTAAGTCCTGGAATGAGCTTTGTGAAAGGAAGAATGAAAGATGCAGTTAGTGAAATCCAGAAGAACCTGGACAAGTATCCAGGGATCAGGAGACCAAAATGTATTTTGACTTTGTTCTATTAAACAAAGAGCATTCCATAGAAATGATCCACCCAGTCAGAGACATTGTGCATGATGGATCAGCATAGCATCCCAGACCAGTTCTTTAAACTCAACATGTGAGTTCTTCTAGTCTAAGTCCCTTAGTTGCTTCCTGAATTATGTATACATAAATTATGTCTTTTTCTGAGGGAGGTGTCTGTATTGGAATGAGTGAAGGAGAATTATTTAATGACCTTTACATTTCTGAATGTTTACAGAACACCATGACAATGGGGGCAATGATGAAGAAGAGTCACTGTATTTCAGGTAACAATGAATGACCAGGGTCTAGAAAGAATGGGTAAAATAAGGGGGTGCAGGGATTCTAAAAGTACAGAGCATGAGGTCAAATGTAGTCACAGGTTTCTTAAAGGCATAGTAGGAATTCTGAGTGCAGTGAAGTTGTTGATTCAACCCAAGATGATGGAGGCATTTAGCAAAGTTCTCTGTTTTCTTTATGGTATTTTAAGAGTGAGTCTGCTCAAGGAGAACTGAGCAGCCTTAGACACTTCTAGCTCTTAAAGTAATCATACATTCCCTTGGTAAAGTTTAAACTCAGAATACCCAAAAATTATTTCTGTACTGTTAGCCTGTGCTCATAGACAAGTATACCATATCAAGAAAAGTAGATAGAATAAAAATGATATCATGTCATAATATGAATGTGCAAAGAAGGCAAAAATGTCTCTGAGACTCTTCAATTCAGAAGACTATTGATCAGACACTTGTGTCTAAAATTCACCATGTTTTATGCACAAAGTCGACTCCTGTTCTGCTTCTCATTGTGTGATCCTTCTATGGCTGTACCTTATAGGTGGAGTTGAGCCTCCTTCCTCATCAGCTTGTTATCTGGCCAGTACACTGGGCACTTGGGGCTCTTGGTCTCTCTCTCATACCGTGGCACCTAAACTATGTCCATGAGATGAAAATAGTTTTCTGGATCATTTTTGAAGGGAGGCACCTGTTTGGGACTCCACCCTTCAGCTTTGAGTCAGGACCAGCTGGGAGGCTGTAACTTCTGAACCACTGTGATTTCGTCTTTTGCTCTTCCCTGCCTCAGCTGTCTCAGCAGTCTCAACAGTGAACTGCAGGAAGAGGAAGAGAATGACCTCCTGCTGGACGAAAAGTATTTTCTACCCTCTGGTCATCCTGAACTCAAAAGCTCTGTGTTTCCATCAGATGGGCCTAAAGTCAGCTCTGCTGTGGCTGGAGCCAGTGAGTACTCCTGTCATAATTCAGATGAATTCAATTTCTCTCCCTGGTAAAGCCCAAATTCTCTGCACACAACTCCACCGTCTAGGCTGAGACATATGCATACAGAGCCAGGAGACCCATTTGTTTCAGAGTAGGTGCAGAGGTCAGGTGGATCTGAGGCTTTGTTATTTTCTTTGCCAGATCAGGGCTTTTTTTGTCCTGGTCTGTAGTGTGCTAGCCATAGATTTGCAGGTAGACTGAAGTTAGGAGGAGGGGATTATAAGCATCTCACAGACATTACTAGAGCCTTTTCCAACAGGGATTGGTCAGACCTAAGTCTTTCTTTTGCTTGTTTGTTTAATATTTATTTTTTAGTTGTAGTTAGAATACCTTTATTTATATATAGTGCTGAGGATCTAACCCAGGGCCTCGCACATGCTAGGCGAGCACTTTTACTGGTGATCCACAACCCCAAGCCCCAGACCTCAGTCTTTAAAGGGGTCATGTCATTCCTTCTGCATTGTCCTTGCAAACTGCATTTGTTGACCAATGCTTTCCTCTCTTCTTTGCATGTGACAGAAGATTTATAAAATCATTGTGAAATCACTTACAGTTCTTAAGTCCCAACTCAGTTTCTCAACTTCCTCTGAGAAGGCTTTCCTTCAATTATCATTCCCATTTCTGTTCCTCTGGACATTGCTGCAGTTTTCAACCCTAAGGAGCACAGATGGTTTTTTTCTCCAGAGATTATATGTTGAATCATATGTTCAGTCTGAGAGTTATGTTCTCATGTAAATTGTCAATGGTCAGTGTAAATGATGGGGAACTTGATCCAGTTATTCAAACAACACAGAGCATTTTTCTCCACAATTTCCAGAAATGTCACTCTTATTGAACAAGAGCCCTATGAGGTAGCAGCTTCATAGAGTATGTAGATTAAAAAAAATCAATTTTTATTTGCTCTCACTCAAGGTGGATTTGAACTTTTCCTCAGGTAAACCTTTGAAATTCTTGGGAGTCTTTTCTCATTAAGTCAATTTATAGGAAAAGCAGAAGTCTGTGATGTCTCACTGTATCAGAATGTTTTCTAATAAAATTAACTGTGACAAAATTTATTTTCTAGCCCTTGCTGCAGGAAGTGACTTTTTATGGTTTGACCATCTTCTTTCTTTTTCCCATTTCTTCTGAGATGCAATGATGCAAAGGTTTATTCTCAGTGTCACAGCATTTTAGAAACAGAAACAAAAGACATGTTGTGAACCATGACCACTGCCAAGTGAGCTCTGTATACAGTCTACTCCATTAAATCCTCAAGAGACATTATAGATAGTTGGTGGTGCTCTACAATAGTGCTGAGGATTCTGAGACTCAGCAAGTTCCTTAACCTGCCCAAAAATCACTACTAGGGTGTGGTGGGAACACAGGGCCTATGACTGATTCCTCAGCTAACGTATTTCTACTGCTGTGCAGCCTGATCTTTCAAGGACTAGACTGGGTTGGGTGTTCACCCATTCCTGATTCTTTTTGTTACAAATGTTTTTGAGATAATTTCAAACAGAAACAGAAACATTGCTTCTCTGGAACAAAGAACTCATGAGGCCTCTGACATGGATAGTTGAGCTATTAACCCATTAGTATACTTTATCCATGGGAAGAGCCAGTGCCTCATCCATTCCCTCTAAATGGAGCTAGACACATTCACCTTTATACATAAGTCTGGGATGAAAAAAAGAGCATCCTAATTGTACAAGTATCTATCCTGTGTGGGTTCACTGACCCTAACATGAATATTATGAACAGGACAGAGCCATGACTATAGTAGTGGTACCAGCCTCTCTGCTCAGACCCATCCTCTGTGTATACAGAAAGCCCTGAAGAAACAGCATGAATATAACTCAGCTACAACTTTATATTTTGTTGAGGACTTTAGATTTTGACACAACATAAAACATGATACAATTCTTACCCAATTTAAAATATTCATTGCAGATGACCTGGAGGGTAGACCTAGCTCTGTAGTAATTCACAGGAGTGGTAGAGAGAGTGAATTCACATTGAATTAAGGCCACCTTGAGGCTAAACTGCCCCAAAGTCCTTCAGTCCGAGTTCAAGGTAGTTTAAATGGAACATCCTTGTGGGAAAGCAAGACTTTCTCAAGGGACTTCATAGATTTGGCCACTTTACATAATAGACACTATATGAAGGAGGGTGAAACACACATTGTACACAATGATTGAGGGATCCAGCCTCAAGGAACTGAAGGAAGTAGATTGAAGAGGAGGAGATTTGTTTGTGATATTCTGAGACTAAATAGGAAATCATGTAAAGGAATGGGCCAGGATATCAAGTGTTAGACATATAAAAGTAATTTTCCTTCCCACCAAAATATGTAATGACAGAGTGGCTGGTATTAAGCCACTATACAAGACATTTGTGAAGAAACTGTCCTGGTTGCCAAGAGTCCATGAAGAGATTTTTGTGTCAGTGGCCATTTTCAATCCTTCCCCCTCTAAACACCTTTTTTTTTCTGCTCGACCATTGTTTTCACAAACAGGTATATTGGTTTAAGATATTTCCCCCCAGATCAAGAGGATCTTTCACACATCTTACTGAGTGTCTTCAGTGATAGATGATTAATGATGTATAAACTGAGACTTGGGGACACATAGTACATGACAGACAGGGAGCAGCACATGTAAACAAAGACAAGACAATGCTGGAAGACAAGTGAAGCAGAGTGAGAGTCAGGGAGGAAGATGATGGTGTATGGGAGTGTTGGGATGTGATGTTGAATAACCTTGTGGGGCCAGGAATGAGGACTTCAAATGCAAGATGGGGAGTTAGAATTATTTAGGGGGATGTAGGAATAGAGTTTTCACAAGCAGAGTGGGAACACATTAAGAGCATGGCATTGAGTGAGAAGGCTAATGAGGCTGGGCCCAGTGGTGCCAGCAGGAGTTTCTCTCATGGCCAGGAGTTTGAGGCCAGCATGGGTAACACTGTGCAGCTGTATCTTAACAAAAGTGAACCTGATGAGACAGTTGATCTTTGGGGAACTTCACAACCAAAGATGGTAGTGAGGAGGAGAGTGGAAGAAATCTAGACACCAGTGATGATAGTCTATTGTGGTGTGTTCTCAGGGTGATGGAGCCAAACAGTCACATGGAAGAAATTTTGAGAAAACTGAAGCAGACCATGGTGAGAATGAGGAATTTTTAAAGAGAGAGTGTGGAGAACACAACAGTGGGCAGCAGGCCCTGTTGCTCCCATTCCTTCCTGAGCCCAACCTGGGTTGGCATAAGGCTACTGGAAACCTTCAGCTCAATTTCTGAGGATGTCTATTCTTTTCCCTAGATACATTTTACTCATTTTTATCAGGAAGAATATCCAAGCCTCCACTGTAGGATGTGGAAAACATATGGATTATGAACCCAATATCTCTTCACAGTTCCATACATTGAGATTCTCTAGCCCATATGGCCCCCGTATTTACAATAAGGAGCCAGCTCCTCTGCTGCATTGGTTACAGCTGCTAACAGCCTCCAGATGGCAATAGATTATATATCTGTATCGATGGTGGATGGTACATAGGCCACAAGGAGTTACAGGCATCCAAAATGCAGAGATAGTCCCATAACTAGGAATGTTATGCAGTCATTCTATACCCATTTTCATGGTATCCAAATTCTTGAAGCACCGTTTCTTTCCATGATCTTTTCTCCCTGGGGAGAGAGATCAAGAACTCTTTTTATTTTAACCATGTCCTTGAGTCTCAATAGAATGTCCGCTCTACAAAAAGTGACTGAGTTTAATAATACTGGAAAAATAACCTTGAACTCATTTTTGTTTCCAAACCCATGTTTCTCAAGTGGATGATTTCCCTTTAGGGAAACTGTTTTCTGGGCACCTGCCCTTGTTGTTGTTGTTCTTATTTAGTAAAACATGACAGTAGAATGTATTTTGGCAAATTATACATTATTAGAGTATAACCTATCCTATTTAGGATCCCACTCTTACTGTACATGAGTGAATTTACCCTGGTTATGTATTCAAACATAAGACTATGAATGTTAGGTCCAGTTAATTCTACTGTCTTTCCTGTTTCTCTCTCCTTCCCATCCCTTTATTTCCCATTGACCAGTCCAGTGGATTTCTATTATTCCCGTTCTCAACCTCCCTTGTTTTGGGTTAGCATCTACAAATCAGAACATTCAGCCTTTGGTGTTTGGGGATTGGCTTATTTCACTTAGCATGATATCTCCACTTCCATCCATTTACTGGCAAATGCCATCATTTCATTTTTATTTATGTCTAATATTCTATTCTGTATATTCACCATACCTTCTTTATCCATTCATTTGTTGATGATGTCAAATGGTGTTTCCATTCCAAGTTTTCTAAGGAATCTCCATACTGCTTTCCAGAGTGGCTACTCTAATTTACACTCTTACCAAAAATATATGAAAGTACTTTTCTCACCACATTCCCACATTGTTACTTTATAATTCTTTATAATTGCCATTCTGATTCAAGCAAGATGGAATTTCTGTGTAGTTTTAATTTGCATTTCTCTAATTGCTAGAGATGTTAAACAGTTGTTATATATCTTTTGACCATTCCTGTTTCTTCATCTGTGAAATGCTTGTTCAGTTCTTTGCTCATTTATTTATTGGGTTTGGGGGGTTGTTAAGTTTTTTTGAGTTCTTAATATATCCTGGAGATTGAATGTTCTTGTTTGAGATGCATGTGGTAAAAAATTTTTCCCATTCTGTAGGTTCTTTCTTCATGTTATTGTTCCCTTTACTGTGAAAAAGCTTTGCAGATTTCCTTCCCATTCTTGCCTTCTTAGCATCACTCTTGCCTTCTTAGCATCCTAGGCACAAAAATCAAAGGTGACATATTCATCACACTCATGATCTCTAGCTGAGCCTTTCCTCTGCTATCAATAGCTATGTAGCCAACACTGACCCTGAAAAACAGTGGATGCTCTTCCCAGGTAGGGAATGAAAGGGAAATCATAAGCTCTGATCCATGTCTTGGTTGTCAGAATATTGTGGGTGGCAGATAATGGGCCTCTCCATGTTCTCTCAGGGTCAGACTGAAAGCTATGATTCTCTGACATGGTGACATGAGCCGGAGCCTGGGGTTTAGGGTTAGATATACTCTCAGGTCCTAGGCTGGCCTTGGCCACATGGATATCTTAGATGTTTACATCTCTTTCATGGTTTCATTAGTTAAAATAATTTCCATGGTGCCAATCCAATAAAAATAAAAATTTTTTAATGAAAGCTTTGACTGTGTAATCTCAAATCCTTAGATAACTTCTGGTGATTTGATAAACATGATTTCACAAAGATGCATTCCTTTGATATAGAGCAATTTTTCAATAATAGTATAAATTCTGGACCCACAAGTCTGTGTCCTGACATATCCAGCTCACTTTTTCTCCTTTCCTCCTCTCTTTGAAATAAAGTGACTCCTTCACAAAGAAAGTGCACAAATTGGCCTCCTCAATGATTCCACACTGAGTCTATCCTCTCCATTCATCTGTCTCCATAGCCATGTTGTCAATGTCCTTCTCACAAGGATCCAATTCTGCTCAAATGTAAAGACTGAGCTTTCAGTCCCACTTATCCCCTTAATCTGGATTGTGTTCATCTTTATTCTCTGTCTCCCTCAATATCAGCTTCTGGAGCCTCTGGTTTTAATGTCAGGTGCCACACTCATCTGACAGATGTGGGCTGAGTCATGACTGAGATGTGGGCAACCTTGCACTCATTACAAACCTCTGAGGGTCATGCAAGAGAAGAAACACCTGTCCCTCATGTGGAGCACTCCCTGGAATGGGCTCAGTGCGTGTCAGTGGTGTGTAGTACTTGAAGCACATGTGATAACTTGAGGAGGTTCACCATCTTTTCTTCCTGCTGGACTCTCTTGGATGCTCCCACAATCCCAGTCAAGACTCAGCCCACAGGCTCAGTTGTGTAATGGTGTTCTGGTGACTAACAGGACATCTGCTTTTCAAACATCTCTTTTTCTCACATTTCTAAATTATTTCTAACTTCTACTGGCCAGAATATCAAAATATTATACAATCCCTCACATAAACATTCATAATTATGGGTTTATCACGTGTATCCATCATATGTTAGGTGTATGCAGTAGTTCTCTTAGTAATAATGCCCGTATATAAAATAAGTCAATCCTATATAAGATTTAAAATTTTCCAGGGACAATCTTCCCCAGTTCTTTACTTTCATATATTTTTTCCTTCTACTTTGATTTTGCTTAATATTGATAATCACTTCCTGACTAAAAGCTCTGCCTGTATCCCTAATGATATTATTGCCTTATATACCTGGGACCTACAGGTGTCTATAACATCCATGTATCTGTAATATTTTTATAAATTGGAAGTGCACTTGCCTCCTGTCAAGTTTATCATTACTGGATATGTCAAAATCATCAACAAAATGAAAGTATCAGTTTCTATAAGCTACACATCAATCCTTAGACTTTCTTGTGCAAGGCTGCTTTCTTGATTAGGTGACTCTTTTGGGTCAATAGGTGTGTCAAAGGATAATAGTTCCCGTTGTATTTTCAGAGCTGAATTTCGATACTTGCACTGAAGTGAAGAACCCTACTAAGCTTGAGGGTAATGCCCTTGGAGGCTCGGCTGTCAAAACACCTGAGTGTGAGCTGCATGTCCTCATTGAAACCACGAGTGTCCTGACACAGAAGATCATGAAAAGAAAACAACTCTTCTGCAAGTGGAGAATGGCATGCAGATTCCCTGGCCTTCAAGCTTCGAGTAGAGTTGTGATGGCTCCTGTGGCTCCAGGATGCACTTACCCATTTTGGCTCTCTCTATGAGGATGTAGCTCCTTCTGCTGTGATTTCTCTTCACCATTGGTTCTTTCCAACAGCAGATGGAGGCTGTCTGGTCTTACCTCTCTTTTTCATGGTCTCCCACTCTGACAGGCCTTTCCATCTCCATCTCCTGTTTGCATTCTGAACTCTGCTCTGTTCCTATATCTGCTGTCCTGATATTCCCTGTAACTGCCACAGGAAAGCCCAGCTCAATTGGGGATCCTAATCCCATGAAGAGCATCTTTCAGACACATGCCACCGTCCCTGGAATCACACACTGTCTAGGCTTTTTGTCTTCTCTTCCCAGCTTCCTTGACTCCACTGCCTCTTTATTCTGGGAACATGGCCTTCATAAGTCACTGGCACATGGGTCCTTCTTGGACCCTCCTTGGCAAACAGGACTAAGTCAACCCTAGATCCTTATCTTGGACATACAAATGAAAATCGTGAAAACTGATGAGAAAGATTACAACAAGTAAACTTCATCTGGGCTATAAGTGGCAGACCCAAACAGGTCAAGAGTCATTATGTCTTCACCCCTTAGTCCACTTCATTTTCCATGACTCCTTTTTCTGCTCATTCCTGACCTAAATTGCAATAACTTCCAAAATTTCCTGCAGATTCTTACTCCTGTCTAGCCAAGGTGACTGAAGAACCCACATGGGCTCCAGTTGAAATGGGTGAAATATCACTATTTAATGACTCCTGGATGTTTTTGAATTGTTTGCAGAAAACCATGAAAATAATGATGAAAAAGATCAAGATTCACTGAATTCCAGGTAACAATGAATAATCTGGGGATTCTAAGAAAGGGTAAAATAAGAGGTTAAGGATAACCTGAAAGGATAGACCATGAGGTCAAAAGTAGACACATTTGATAACTAAATGTAAAGAAAGACTACAGTTGGCAGTGGTGATATTAACTAAGCCCAGTATGATAGAGCCCTTTAGCAAGGTTATCTTCTACCTTCCTGGTGCTGGTACAGTCATTCTGACTAAGAAGAACTGCACAGCCTGTCTTGGGCATTTCTTGCTTTTAACGAAATCACTTGTTAACTTTGTAAGTTACAAAATCAAGATTAGAGGCATACCATCTTTCTACACTAATGGTCTGAGATCATTGACAGGTATACCATAGCAAGAAAAGCAGAAATACACTCCCCACACACAAAAAAGTATTATTTCAAAAAATGGATAGAAAAAGTTCTAGAAGGCACAAGTTCTCTGGCACTCTATCATGTACCAGGCTGTATTTGCTGGCCATCTATATATAAGTGTCAATATCAGTCATGCCCTTGGTTCAACCACAGCTTTGCTTCTCATTGTGTGATCCTTCTGTGGCTGTACCTTATGGATGGAGTTGAGCCTCCTTACTCATCAGCTTGTCATCTGGCCAGTACACTGGGCACTGGTGGCTCTTGGTCTCTCTCTCTCATACCATGGCACCTAAACTATGTCCATGAGATGAAAATAGTTTCCTGGATCATTTTTGAAGGGAGGCATCTGTTTGGGGACTCCACCCTTCATCTTTGAATCAGGACCAACTGGGAGGCTGTAGCTTCTAAACCACCTTGATTTTATCTATTATTCTTCCTTGTTTCAGCACTCTCAGTAGTGAACTGCAGGAGGAGAAAGAGAATGACCTCCTGCTGGACAAAAAGTATTTTCTACCCTCTGGACATCCCGACTCATTTGACACACAAGAATTTGTCAGAAGCTCTGTCTTCCCATCAGCTGAGCCTAAAGTCAGTTCTGCTGTGGATGAAGCCTGTGAGTACTCCTATCATAATTCAGATGAATCTAACTTGTCTCCCTGGGAAAGCGCAAATTCTCTGCACTCAACTCTACCATGTAGGCTGAGACAGATGCATGCAGAGGCAGGAGACCCATTTTATTTCAGAGTAGGTACAGAAGCCAGGTGGATCTTAAGCTTTGCTGTTTTCCTATGGCCTGGTCAGGTTTCTTTCATTGTTGCCTTTGCTGTGCCAGCCATATATTTGCATGTAGGTTGCAGTTAAGAGGGAGAGCATCATGAGTACTTCACAGACTCTGACTGATTCTAACTTTAAGTATGTCCACTGTGCTGGGCGGTGGGTCAGGCCTATAATCCGAGTGGCTTAGGAGGCTGAGATAGGAGAATGATGAATTCAAAGCCAGCCTCAGCAACAGCAGGGTGCTAAGAAACTCAGTGAAACTTATGTCCACCATTTCTATCCATGATCTTTTCTGCCTGTGGATCAAGATCAACAAATTCCTTTTTTTGTCCCATGCCCTGGTGTCTCCAGAAAAAATGACTAAGATTAATCATATTGGGATAATAAACATGAACTCATTGTTACTTCAAAGCTCTCTTTGTTAATTGGATGACTTTATTTTAGGGACTCTTGTATGGGCACCGCCCATTCAAGAATACCTAGGCACATGTACAAAAGATGACATGTCCATCAGATACATGATTTCTGTCACTGTGCCTGGGTCACTAGGTTGGGTCAATAGGCAGGGACATAAGAAATGGGTTTCCACGAATGATTAGCAAAGGGATAACTGGAATTGTTACTGAACCCTCTTCTCCTTTCAACTACCTCAGAGAAGGCCCAAGGGCCTTTGAGTGGACATGTGAGCCCGTACATATCATAGATGCAAGTTTCCCATGCACAGGTGGAGTCAAGAGCCCAAAAGAGCAGTTGTCCATCAGACAAATATAGAGACCCCCGTGTGTGTATTACACATTGTTTATATATGTGCTTTATCATATATACTGGGTATACATGGAGCATATCATAATTATGCATATTTTTAATTCCTTAGGATGAGTTTTCCTTTCCTTAATAATGTGTTTGTTTCTACTTTGATTTTGCTTGATTTTTATTATCTCTTCCTTACCCAAAGTACAACCTAACCTCCACTGTGATTTCCTAGTGTATGGCAAATATATCTGGGTGCTATTGGATTTTATGAATCCTATCTTACTTGTACATACTTACAGAGCATGTCCTCAATGATGCCACAGGTATCTGCAAACAGAAGATAATCACAAGAAAAAATCTTATGAGCAAGGGGAAAATAGCATGCAGATTCCCTGGCCTTCAAGCTTCAGGTATGTTGGCTCTGGAATGCACTTGATGCCTTTTAACTCTATATAAGATTGTAGCTCCCCCTTCTTCAGTGATTTCTCTTCACCTGTGCTTGTCTCCAACAGCAGATGGAGCCTGTGTTTGGTCTTATCTGTGTTTCCCACGGCCTTGTATCACTGACCTGCCCTTCCATCTACATTTCCTGTTTACATTCTGAACACTGCTCTGTTCTCAAACCTGCTCTCCTGATATTCCTGATAACTGCCACAGGGAAGCCCTGTCAGATTAGGGTCCTAACCCTATGAAGAGCATCTTTCAGACATGTGCTACCTTCTCTTAAATTCCATACTTTTAGACTGATTTCCTTCTGTACCTGACTTCCATGACATCATTGTCTCTTTTGGCTGGGATGCTGAGGATAGCCTCTTCAACAAATGGTACAAATGGTGCTGGAAAAACTGGAAATCCATAGGTAGTCAAGTGAAATTTAACCCCTATCTCTTTTTTTTTTAATTTTTTATTTTTGGTTGTTCAAAACATTACATAGTTCTTGATATATAATATTTCACACTTTGATTCAAGTGGGTTATGAACTCCCATTTTTACCCCGTATACAGATTGCAGAATCATATCAGTTACACATCCATTTATTTACATGTTCCATACTAGTGTCTGTTGTATTCTGCTGCCTTTCCTATCCTCTACTATCCCCCCTCCCCTCCCCTACCCTCCCCTCTTCTCTCTCTACCCCCTCTACTGTCATTCGTTTCTCCCCCTTGTATTATTTTTCCCTTTCCACTCACTTC
>NW_026000081.1:200313-219459 GCF_001458135.2 Marmota marmota marmota
ATCAGTCGAAAACAGGGATGGTGACATCAGCTCTCCAAGATGGTGGCCGCTGGCTTCCTCTGTGGTCTGACCGGTGTGGAGAACCGAATTGGACCGCTTCCTTCCCCCGTCTCTATCCCAGAATTCAGCACTGAGTACAGTGATTGCACAGCTGGCAGAAGCCTGCGGAAACTGCAGCGCTGTATCTTTGTGTTGCTATCTCCTCATTTCCCAGTGTGCGCCGTAGACTCTAGTCGCGGGGCGATTTGCTGAATAAGCAGCGTGACCCTCCTTGTGGACAAATCTCTCGCGTTTGAGCCCCCGTAGCTGATCCTCGTGCGATGGAAATCCTTCCTTTAGGTTTTGGAGCACCCCAATTTTGCTGGAAATTCCTAACAAGATAGCTTTTAGCCTTTCTAACTTGTCATTCTCCCACACAGTGACGCGGTACACGGGGGTAATGCACTCCCTTCTCCGCCATCTTCCTAGACCCCCTTAACCCCTATCTCTTAAAACTGAACTGAAAGCATATCAAAGACCTTAGAAGTAGACCAGAAACCCTGCATCTACTGGAAGAAAATGTAGGCCTAACACTCTAACATCGAGGCTCAGGAGCTGAATTCCTTAAGTACACTCCTAAAGGGCAAGAAATAAAATCAAACATCCACAGATGGGATGGCATTGACCTGAAAAGTGTTAAAATTGATGAGCAATCATCCTGGACAAAAAGCTGTTTTACAAGAGCAAATGATGGTGAGATAGTGGAAAGCTGCATTACCTTGTCTCATGAGCTCAGCAGCAGGAATATAGCCACTTACTGAGGTTGGTGAAAAGGAATTTCACAAAATATTGTACATTCAATTGTATTAGGGAATCAGAAATTTGAGTACAAAAACAAAGAAAAAGAACCCACTTGAAGCAAAGTGTGAAAGATGATATATCAAGAACTATGTAATGTTTTGAACAACCAACAATAAAAAAAAATAAAAAAATAAAAAGAATACATAGACGCCAACCCACCTGCCACATGGGTACCAAAAGCAGCAAAGATTCCCCACAAAGGGATGGGAGAACACAGAGAAACACAGATTTAGTACAGAAAAACCTGAGATCAGAAAAGCTGCCTGAACTTGATTGATCCAGAGCCTGCAGTATTTAAAATCTCTAGCAATTAGAGAAATGTAAATCAAAACTAAACTGAATCCATTTCACCCCACTCAGAATGGTAAATATTAAAATTAAAAGCAAAAATAAATGATGGCAAGGATGTGGGGAAAGAGATTCACTTAATACATTGCTGGTGGAACTGCAAATTGGTGCAACCACGTGGAGATTCCTCCAAAACTTGGAAAAGAACCACTATTTGACCCCATTATCCCACTCCTCACTTTATACCCACAGGACTTAAAATCAGCATACTACAGTGCCACAGCCACTTCAATATTTAATAGCAGCACAATTCACAATAGTCAAGCTATGGAACCAACCTAGGTGCCCTACATCAGATGAATAGATAAAGAATTTGGTATACATACACAATGGAATACTTACTCAGCCATAAAGAAGAATGAAATTATAACATTTGCCAGTAAATGGATGGAACTGGAGACTATCATGCTATGTGACATAAGCCAGTCCCAAAATCCAAAGGCAGAATGTGATACTAGCTCACAGCAAGTGGACTAGACAAAGGGGAATGAAGAGAAGGGAAGGGGCATGGTAATAGGAAAGACAGGAGAATGAATAATAAGCATCATCTTTCCTATCTTCAACTATAAATACATGACCAGTGTAGCTCCTCATCATGTACAACCACAATAATGGAGGGATCCTATTTTCACCAAATTTTACTTATACTATGTATGTACAGTATGTCAAAAAATATATACTATCATGTAAAAATAATAATAATATGTTTAAAAGAATTTTCAATAAAAATACTGTATTCCCAAGACTGGGGTTGTAGCTCAGTGGCAGAGCACTTGCCTGGCATGTGTGAGGCACTGAGTTTGATCCTCAGCACCACATAAATGAAATAAATCTATTGAAGAAAAATAGCTCCACAAAAAAAATACTGTATTCCTAAATTTTTTTAAAAAATTATACTTTGTAATTCTCACCACTTCAAGTTGCAATTGTTAATATATTAGCCCACATATTGACTCCTAGTATCCAATTCCTAAACTATTTTTTGTTTCATTTTGTTTTTCTTATTGGTACTATTATTAAACACAGAATACCAGTAGTGTTGCAGAGCTGTAGTAACAAAAACAGCATGATATTGGCACCAAAGGTATAGACCCATAGACCAATAGGACAGAATAGAAGACAGAGACAAATCCAAATACTTAGAGCCCTCTGATACTTAACAAAGGTGCTGAAAATATATGTTGGGATAAAGTGCCTTTTTAATAAATGGTGCTGGGACAACTGGATAATTTATAGAAAAATAATATTAAAACCCTACTTCTCACTAAAACAAAACTCAAATCAAAGAATTAGACCAGAAACCTTACAACTGCTAGAAGAGAACATAGAACCAACAATCCATCATAGAATGGCAGGCACCAGCTTCTTAATAGGACACTTAAAGTGCATGAAATGAAACTATGAATAGATAAGTGGGATATCATCAAACTATAAAACTTCTTCCCAGCAAAGGAAAGAAATAAGAGTGTGAAGAGAGAGCCTACAAAAAGGGAAAAAGTCTTGGCCAGCTACTAATTTGATAAGGGGTTAATACCCAGAATATATAAATAACTCAAAGCACCTCATACAAAAATATCCCAGAGGATGCAATCAATAATTGGGCAGTAGAACTAAACAGAAACTTCTTAACAAAAGAAACACAAATGGCCAAATATATGAGAAAAGGTTCAACCTCACTAGCAATCAGGGAAATGCAAATGAAAACAACACTAAAATTTCATCTCACTCCACCATGGCAATAATCAAGAATACACACAAAACAAAAAGTGTAGGCAAGGTTGTGGGGGAAAAGGTGCACTTGTACATTGTTAGTGGGACTGCAGACTAATACAATTCCAGAAAGCACTATGAAGATTCAACAAAAAACTAGAGTTGTATGCATCCTATGTGAAATAAGCCAAACACAAATACTCGAAGCTTGAATGTTTATTCTTTTGCAGAAATTAGATTAAAAAAATGAAATGGGGAGGGCAGGATAGGATAGCATTCAGATAAAGAAAAGAGCAGTCATGCAGAAGATCAAGAGGCAGAGTGCAGGGATGGGTAAGGGAAGGCAATGCAGAATGAATTCTTTTTAAAAAAAATTTAGTTGTAGATGGATCTTTATTTTTACCTGGTGCTGAGGATCGAACCCAGGGATTTATGCATGTGAGGCAAGCGCTCGACCACTGAGCCACAACCCCAGCCCCAGAATGAATTCTTAAAAAGTTGTTGTGTGCACATATAAAATACCACAGGGGACTCCACCTTTATGCACAGGTAGAAAGAACCAATCAAATACAAATTAATAGTTGAGCAAAAGGAAGTCTAGTAGAGTAGATGAAGGAGATTGGAGACTTTAGGGAAGATGGGAGGTAAAAGAGAGAGGGAAAGGGGTGAATCATGAACTGAAATCAAATTGTGTGCATGTATGATTTTGTCCAAATGAACCCACTACAATGTATAACTTCTCCTGGCTCAGATACTATCTAATTTTAAAAAGAAATATATGTAAGAAAATCATTGTGGAACCTAAAAAGGCAAAATAAAAATTCTATGGAAGTTTGGCTATAGGTGGGAGACACATTGTCCTGGAGCCTGTGTTTTCCAATTTCATTTATAGTAGGACAGGGTTTTTTTTATATTTACATGATCCAACTGGCAAAGGGGGACATTAACAGACAAGCTGGAGTTTACAGGGCTTAAAGACCAAATCAGGTGTTCGGCTGTTTTAGCTGGTCTTCCTTCTAGATCTCTAGGCTCTGAGTATTCCAGACCTTGCCACACACTCTCTTGAGTAGCTTCCCTTTCCTTCACTTAGAGGGACTTCAGTATGTGGCAAAATGCTCCTGTCCCTAAGGAAACTGTGGGAAAGTGCTAGGTGGCAGGCACATTTATTCCACATGGTAGACATCCACTTCTGCCCCAGTCTCTTGCCTGCCTCTTCAGATAAGCATGTTTACCAGATTTCTATGGCTCTCTTCTATATCCAGTCTCTATCTTGCTTCCCTAGTTTTAATTTGAGTGTTAACAGAGGCCCCACTCCCCAGCCTCTTGACACATCATTCCACTCTGTGTCTTCTGTTTTGCCTTTTGGGGCACCAGTTAATTCACCCTCTCCAATCGCCTGCATGGCCATATCCTCAATCACTTCTGCTCAGGTTTCTCTAAGTCTGAGCCTTGAAATTCTCATGCCAGATGTTCTTGGGTCATGTTAATCCTTATTTTCTCTGGTCATGTTCAATACTCATTTTTCAGATAATGTCCTCAATTGTCAAATGAAAGTGGACAATTTCATGGACTTTTTATTGTGGCCTTTAAGTAAGAAAAACTGCTAAGCACAGTACCCAGCTGACAGGAACTGCTAGGCATATATTAGGTTGTTGCCTTCCCCATTTGGAGCTGCCATGGTGGGTATGGTGTTGAGTCACATCTTCACTTCCTTCTAACAAGACTTCCCCATCACTGTTTTCCCATGCACCAGCTAAGGTGTAACACCATGACTCAGTCCCTGCTCTTCCTCTTGTTCCCAGCCCCCAGAGGCCTGAACTGGAACCTGGCTCTGACCCACTCCCCTCTTACCAGGAACTCCTTTTTTGTGATACTTCACATTTTGACCAACTTTTGTAGTACAGAGCAATTTACCCAAATCCTTCTGTGTGCTAAGCAAGCATTCTACCACTGAACTATAAGCCTTGATCAAAATTTTAAAATATACATATTTCACATATATGCATATGTGTGTGTATTTTATATATGTATGTTAGTTTGTGCATATTTAAGTTTCACTACAAGGCATTGTACTAGACAGCACATAGAAAATTATACTCAAGGGCTGGGGCTGTATCTCACTGGTAGAGTGCCTGCCTCACACATGTGAGGCACTGGGTTCGATCCTCAGCACTACATAAAAATAAATAAATATATTGTGTCCAACTACAACTAAATATATATATATAAATTATACTCAAAGTTGGTTTATGAAATTATACCTAACAAGTTTTTACTGGAAGTTACATTCATTTGGAATACCAATCCATCAAACATTTTTTTGTTCTAAATAATGGAAACATATCAATCTGTTGAATTTTTCTTTTCTACGTGGCATAGGCTAATGATATGAGAGGGAAGTCCTGGCGCCTTAGATCTTGTGTGGTAAAGGCTAGAGTGTGCATTATTTGGGGTGCAGGGTGTTTGTGGTGACCTAAACCCTTATTGTTTTTACTCCCTAGATTCAGTTGTTTCCTCTGTAGTTTGGGATGTTGGCATGAATTTTCTAACTCTGGTCCTCCACAGCTCTTCTTTCTCTTCTCCTGGCTCAGATACTGTCATTGTCACCAGGACAAATGGTATAAATATGACAACTGATGGGTTTGGACACAATGAAGGAAAATTATTAATGCAAATAATTGTTGGTCCTCTATAAGTGTGTCATGTGAACTTGGAAAATTTTCTGTGTGCAACAAAGCCTTCAGTCCTGTTCCTTGAATTTTCTGTGGCTGCCTTTCTTCTCATTCTTCTTCTTGCCACAGTTGTCCTATTGCTCTGTTTGGGTCATTGCCCTGTACACATTCTCATTCACTTGTCTGTGCTTTTTCTATCCAGAAAACTTTTCATGTTTATGCTATTGTCCTGAATAGCCACTTGTCAATGAAAACAAAATTTGGTAAGTTTATCATTATGCATTAATGTAAGAAAGATTATAAAAATAAAGAAACCAAAAGGTCTCTATGGACTTGATCCACCTGCATTTTTGAAGGCTTCCTTTCTTGATCCTGGGCTCTTTCACTGTCTCTGCATTGGTGGGAACCGAGGATATTATCATGAATAATAGCAGATCCTATATTATTGTGGTTTTCTTTTTCAGAGCTGGATTTGGATGATCCTCCAGAAGTAAAGAACTCTCCAAAGCTGGAGGGTGATACTACAGATGGCTCCTTTGCCAACAAGCATGGCCACCATGTCATAGGCCACATCAATGACTATACTACTCTCTGAAAGAAGATTGGGGAGGGGAAACAGGTGGTCCAAAAGATCCTCTCTCTCCTGAGGCCCACATGCAACTTTCTGGGCCTTGAAGCTCAGAGCTCAGAGGTAGTCACACCTATAGCTCCTGGGTTCACCCTTTCTTTGTGCCCTTTGTCCTTAGTTCTACTTCCTTCTCCACTATTTATTTTTGTGGCCTGCATCTCCCAATGACAGAGAAAGCATCTTCCAATTATTCTAGCCAAGCCCTTGCTTCCCTTTTTCCTGATTCATTGTAAGCTCTACTCTGTTGTAGAGAAGGTCAACCAGATATTCTCCCTTAGAGCCACAGAGAAGTCTGTGCAGTGTTGCCACTATTCTCAGTAAAGCATTTGTTGAGTGTTGATGGTCCATATGATGTTGAAATCAGCACCCTCTGGTGGTTTATTATCTGCTACAGTCATGCTAGCCCATGTGGACAGATTAAAATCAATCAGATGGACAGGTGCTGAAGGATTTGCATTCATAAAGGTCTTGTGTGTGGACATGACATGGGAATGAGCTCTGTGACAGCCTTATGTAGGCTTCCAGGTAGAGGAGGCATTCTAGGTAAAAGGAGCCACACTTCAGTCCTGGGACCTCAAAGGGATGAGCCAGGGTTTTACAGGTTCAAGCAGCCCATGCTTTGTGCCTCATTGACAAAGGAAGCTTGAGTCCTGTGCAGGCCTATAATGTCCTGAGCCCTGGGATGTCTCAGCTTCAGTGATGTCCATGGCTACCTCCTGCCTTTCCACAGGCACCAGCCAACAAATGTTTCCATGAGCTAAGAAGCAGCACCTGTGCCCTGCAGCACACCCTAGAGGAGTCAGCCTCCCTCCTGACCATGTTCTGGAGAGCAGCTTTACCAAGCTTCCATGGCCCTGGGCTGCCTGGCAAAGTGGTAAGAGGCCAGTGTTGTCTTCTGGTATAAGCCCTGCTCTTCTGCCCCATGAGTTCTGTATTCTGAGTTCCAGGGCTTTCTGAAGGTCAGGAGCTACATGGGTTGTTAGAATGTGCTGGACCTTAGTGCAGGATCCTGGAGAGAGACCCCTGGACCATGGTGGCTGCTTTCATTAAAGCTCTAATTATCTTACTTCATCCTCACACCCCAACCCCCAAGATGATAATTCAAGGAGAAGAAAAGGAAATGGAGAAGCACAGACACAGGCACCCTGGTAATCCATAAATGTCCACTTCTAATAATTCTGAAGTTTGAGCTGAAATTCAGGAGCCTTTGAAGCTTCTCCATTCCTTCAGGGCTTCTTGGTGGAAAGATCAAAGGATGGCACTGTAATCCTGCAGCTTCTTTTAGTCATGCTCCTAGAATCCCTTTTTTATCTATTCCAGTCTTGGGGAAAGGTAGAGCCCCTAAGGAATTGTCCTGCCCTGGGTGGGCTAATCTCTGGATCCCCTCTCCAGTTTTCAGTTCCACATTAATATTTCTGGTATGTTTTGGGATCAAATTATGCTAAATCCAAAGAGGTACTTTAACCATCTTCAGGTACTTTACCATCTTCAGGTTCACATACTGAAATGTAAACACTATCATCAGGTAGCCCTGTGTCCCAGACATAGTATCTCTGAAATTCCAAGTCCTGCATGGTTGGGGGAAGGGTGAGATAAAACTTCTGCAAGGACTGAGTTGGAGGTCTTGTTCACAGTTGGGAGTTTCCTGAAGGTCTGGAGTCAGGGTCTCCTTGATCACAGGAATATAGGCCTGTACTAGTCTGACTGGGGGCTTTTAGGTTCTCAACATTCCTACCTGTGGTCTCTTTCTCAACTGTTCTGAACTAGGGATTGAGAAACTATAATGGAGGGAACTCAGTCTGGAAGTGTTGAGAAGATTATAGAGTTCTGCTTCTGATAGGTAGGAACCACAAAGAACCGATACTAAACTGTTGTCTGAGAGCCTGTCCTTCTTCCCCAGGATGATTCAATGGAAAGGGAGCTCCTGGATCTGCGAGCCCAAGTATCTAACCAGGAAGAGCTCCTTGAGAGCGCAGCTGAGCATCTGAAGACTGCCAACCAGCAGGAGAACATGGAGCAGTTCATTCTCAGCCAGTGTAGGTGATCCTGAGCTGTGGAGCAGCAGAGAAATGGGGTGGTCTTACAGATGCCCCACTTGTGCTGCAGATGAACAGTGACTACAGAGGCACTGGAATGTTGGGAGGGGAATCTGATGCACTGGGCCCAACCCTCCTGTGGCATGAGTAATTGTGGGTGCAGGGGGAGGTGAGGAAGGGGTCAGCAAGTGGCCATGATAGAGGGGTGAGAAGAAAATGCTTTAGAAAATACATGCCCAGCAAGTAGGGTCCAGATAGTAATTCCTGCTTTTGGCAGGGGTGGGGCTCTTTTGTTGTTTCAGTGACCAGGACACATGATGTTTTGAAGAAGGCAAGGACTAACTTGGAACTAAGGAAACGGTTGCACCTTACACAGTCACAGAGCTTGCTTCAAATACATCAGCGTCTGTCATCAGATGTGTAAGTGACCCTGACCTCCTTTGACCTTCCAGGAGATATCTAGTCCACTAGACAGGTCTTACCTCCTGGATAGCCTCCTCCTAGGATTCCATCCCTTCACCCTCCTGCCCACTCAACTCCCTCCTCTGCCCTTGCTCTCCCCTAGTCACCATCTGTCTTCTTTACCCCAATTTTCTCTCCTTGATGTCAGTCAAACAAGGAGCCAGGAGAAATGCAGTTCAGTTGGTCCTTGAGGGAAGAAACTTTCAAAGTCTGTCTGTGAGTTAGTTGTCTACCAAGAGATCTTGAGGCCATTTATGCATTCTAGACTTTCCTGAACTACTTTATGAAAACCAAATAAGGCATGACCTTATAAATTGACTTTAATGCACAAAATCAGGTTAAGAACAGCAATTTTGTTTTGACATCTCATTTTCTTTAAAAAAGTAAAGGTAGATCCACTTGGTCTCCTTGATATAAAAGAAAAGTTAATATATTAAAACTGATCATTAAGGGAAAATTTAAAATATATATATATACCAGATATCCTGTACATTTACTTAAATGCTATGCTAATAATTCCCTAGAAATCTTTTGAAGAAAAACTTGATGATGTGTTTTTTAAAAAATCAGAAATTAAACCTTTAAACTTAGATGGTAAGCATCAGAGCAGTTGAGCCTTCTAGGAATGAATGCTCCTATATTGTACCCTGAGAGCCTTGACAGCCATAGTGTGATCAAGGATGGGCCATGTTTTAGGGCGCTCTTGTTTTCTAATTCCCTTTGGTTCTTCTCTGAGGATTGCTTTCTTTCCTGAGCCTCTTTAGCATAACACTTAGAGGATTACCCTGTACAGCCTCCTCCTATCCCTGCCAAGTTAACCCAGCAGCCTCCAGTTCTTGCTGGCTCCCTGCAGTGTGCAGGCCACCCTCTCTTCTTCCTGATGTCTGGTCTCTAAGTCAAGGCTTGTCATTAACTGGTTGTATGCCTTTGGCTGGCCCCTTTGTCTCTGTGAGCTATTGTCCTTCATCTGTTAAAGGTAAGCCTAGACTCAGATGATCTCTGAGGTCCCTGCCAATTTGTCCTCTTAAGAAAACTGAGACACACACTTAACAGGGGAACTTTCCCCAATATGTCCTCTTCAATACAGGCTGTTTCTACATGTGCATGTTTCATGCTTCATCCTTCTTTTCCTGGAAGATGACAAAGGCCTTTGTTTCCCTTCAGACCACATAACTTGTAGCATGGACTGTTTAATAAAAGGAAAGTAGTAGGATCTGGCCATATGGCATGTAGTAGGGCTATGGCTGGGGCACCAGGGATTTGGGTGCACAGGGAGGCTTATCCTCTAAACTGGAACCTGGAATCTCCTCCAGACCCAGTGCATCCACTTGGCTCATCCTCTTAACCACCTCCTACCATATTCCTGCCTTCCTGCATGCTTTGCCCTTATTCCAGCCTCTGGGTATCATCAGCAGTGTCCAACAGTTCCATCTGAAAAGGATTCTTTTATGTTTGCTTGCAGGTGAAATCCTTAAGGGCCCTGCTGTGTGTTCCAGCCTCGAGATCCTTGCCCTCCAGGAGCCACACAAGAAGCAAAGCCACCATAGGTCCCTAGCATGAGGAAGCCTAGGCCTAACCCCCTCCCCACATCTGAACAACTGCCTATCTGCTAAGGAGCATCTGGGCCCTATTCCTTCAAAGCTGGTGCAGGTCTGAAGAGGTGATCAGAGATGTCTCCTACTAGCGTAGGCAGAAAGGCAGAATTCTAGAAGCACCCTAGTGAGCAGCAGGGCACTTCTAGACAGTGTCAGTGGAACTCATCTAGAACCTTTCACAGATCCACACCTGACCAGGTAGCTCCTCTAGGCCAAGCCAGGCTGGACTTTGCACTACACCATCAGGTCTGATCTCTTTGAGTCCATGTGGGGAAGAAAATTGGTGACTCCCTAAGAGGTCCTGTCATTTATAGCCTAGCACAATCTGCTTCCTTTATTAACTCATTCTCCAAATTTTACTGCCCCCCTCCTCCATATTAAGTATGCTGTGCCATTTTGCTAACCTAACATCCCTTAGGGGAATATGAGACTGATATCCACACCAAGCCTATGCAAAGTCTTGCATATGGCAGCCTCTACTTGTTTCCTAGTGGTGTGGGCCAGGCTCCAATTGTACTGAAGCCTTCTTGGTGTCTTCAGGGTGTTTCTAGGATGTGAGTAGGTGTGTATAAATGTAAGATGGAGATTTATTTATGTTGCTGTAGCCATACGTTGAAGGCCAACATACTCAGTAACAGTCTTTTGGTGGCTTTTTTTTAAGCAAAATTTGTATAAATAGTTTCTTTTTATTGGCTTTGTTTCTCATTTCTACACCAGTCCCTAGAACAAGTGTTAAGAATAGAAAGTAAAATAAGCCAAACCCCAAAAACCAAAGACTGAATCTTTTCTATGATAAGTGGATGCTGATCCATAAAGTGGGGTGGGGGATGAAGGAACTTTGGATTGGGCAGAGGGGAGGAAGGGAAGGGGGGGAAGGATGATGGAATGAGACAGACTTTAATACCCTATATACAGTATGACTACACTACTGGTTTGACTCTGCACCATGTTCATCCAGAGGAAGGAGTAGTTGTGTACAATACTGTTATGAATAACTAATTAGAACAAATTTAAAAATTAAAATTAAAAAGACAAACATTTTTAAAGAATAGAATAAAACTGTCATGAAGAAATTTATTAGCTAATTCTGAAGTTTAAAAAATATAATTTTCCCTCTTTGCCATTGTGCAAAAATCTCTAAGGTAAGACAGAGTAATTCTTAAATTTGATGTGCCTTTACAGTTTTCACAGGGAAGGGCATATTTTACTGGTTTGTTCTGCAGCATTGAAACTCAGGAGTCAGGATGGCAATAGATAATTAGGTTTCTTTCCATCCTGGGTTTGAGCAAGGTGGACAACATTTTCTTTGACAAGTCTTCATCTTTGGTGACTGAGAGGCATGGAAAGCTTTTAGGAAAACAGAGAACACAGTGGGGGGAAAAGGCAGGAAATATCCAAGTGTGTATTTAGCTAGGCTGCGTTAATCAGAAACCTGTCTCAGTGCATGTTCCCCTTTGCAGTGCCCATGAGGGCCAGGCAGTCCATCAGCCTCCACCCTCAATATAAAGAAGATCAAAATTAAAAAGAATTTGAAGATTTTCATTTCAAAGGGGGTCTGTTTCACAGTCAGCTGTGGGGGTTGTGGGACTGACTCCTTGGGCAGCAAAATCAAGTGCATTAGTGGGTGTGGGACTGTAATCTAGGATTTGCATTTTTATGTAAGTATCCCAGGTGATATTGCTGCAGACACAGTTTAACACATGGATGATTCTGATACAGGTGGGCTGCAAACCACAGTTTAACCTATATTGTGCATGTCGTTGAGTCACAGCAATAAATTTATTTATCAACCTTAATTAAAAATCATCATTCCATAAATTTTGAAATAAAAATCTTAAAATAATCCTTCAGAAAATTCTTGTGTCCTTTCACCTTCCAGAATTAAAATAAAGCTATTATTCTACAATTATTTCCTAGAAGTAGTTAAAAATGAACACAGTGACAAAATAAAAACTGTAATCATTATCAACAAAGCCACCACCATTAGCAGCAGCAATAACAAAAGACCCTTCAATAGACCTCCTTGGATAGAGACATGGTCACTCCCAGTGAGGAGATGTGAAGTCAACCTGTGCTTTATACTCAGGGGTTTTAAGTATTTGCATGAGTGACTTTGGCTTTGAAATACAGAGAAATTTGCTGGCAGAATTAGCAGGTTGGAAACTCCTCAGACCCATTACTGAATTTAAAGGTAAAACAGTCAATGATAAGAACATTTGGCCTGAGATGTTATTGCAGCAGCCTGAAAATTTCCTCCTTTATGCCTGTGCTTCAAGGGCTGGTAGCCTTGATAAAATAATCAGTGATCACAGGACAACTCAAATATTTATACTTAGTAAGTCAGCTTACTATGTAGCAACTTTACAATGACAACAACACATATTACCTCTTGTAAGCCTGAGAACTGGTGGATACAGTCCCCAGCTCCTTTTAGAGAAAACTTTTGAAAGCTATTGTATTACCCCTTTTATGATTATAGAAAAACAGCTGTTTGAATTAATAAGTTTTTAAAAGAGGACAGCAAAATGTCCTTGAGGCAGATTCTCCAGTATATAATTTTTATAAGTATATTCTTTCCCTATATGTGGCAGAAACAGAACTCATTCTGTAAAAAAGAAAAGGAAAGGGGAAAACCTTTAGATTGTCTTCCAATTTTCTCTAATTCAAATAAAATCCATGGCACTCAAAGGCATTTGCTGTGGTGATGGGAAAAGGAGCTTCTCAAGCTCATACGTTTGTGTCTCTGAGAGATGCTCAAATCAGAAGATCTGTGGTAGCCATTAAAATGCATCACTGCCATCTGCAGCTTCAGGAAGCAACCCCAGCTGCTATGCTCTAAATCTGGGACTTGCTGGCATGATCTCAGGCTCTGTACTATCCCATGAGGAAAGCTTCTACCTTTCCCTCCCAATAGAAAACCAAAGATGAATCATTAGGATGTAGAAACTGTTTTCCTGATGAAACTCAGACTTTTCTTTTTCCACAGTCTGTTTCACTTCTGCATATTAACTTGTTTTATACAAAAAACAATAATAAATCTTTAAACTCCCATGATACAAAGACCCTTTTGTTTGTTAATTCTAAAGCATGCAAACCCCTCTTACACAGGATGAATCCTGGTACTGATAACCAGGCCTTAGAATAAGATCTAGTCTAGACTAGCTCTCCTAAAGCTTAAACCAAACTATGATATATCCCACAGGGGAGATGGGTTTTTGGTTGAGTCTTGCCAAATTAAAAGGCCCTGGGAAATACTTCGGGATTTACAAGGATTCCCCCCCCAATGGAGCATAAACCAAGTCTGCACAAGTCCAGAGTAATCAGTAAGTTAACCATCCACTGGAGTAAATCAATCGGGTTAGCTAAATTGACAACCACAGAGAAATAAGTAGTGCCACTAAGGACTATGCACTCCTTTTCAAATACACATAGAGCATTCATTAAGATAGAACATCAAATAAATAGGACATGAAAGAAATATAAAGGATGTATGAGCATTTCTGTTTTGGACACCTGCAACACTTCTCTAGCTATTTTGAAAAATATAAGTACCTACTGTAAGCTATAGTCTCTTTAACATGCTAGGTAACATTAGAACCACTTCCCCTCTTCTCTTCCTACTGTATTCTGCTCATTGCATGCACTCTATTCTCTCTAACCTTCTTAGCTGCTATGACCTGTATCTGCTCTCTACTTCTAGATCAATTTTCTTTAACGTACACATGTGTGAGAATAACCAGTATTTGTCTTTCCATTCTTATTTCATGAAATATCCTGTTCCCATGGACGTGGCTGCAATTGGCAGTTTTTCATTATTTTTATGGCTGAAAAATATTATCTTGTATATGTACACCACATTTTCAGAATCCATTCATAATAGATGGGCACATAAGTTTTTTTTGCATATTTTGACCTCTGTGACTACTCCCACAATAAATATGGGTGTGCTGGTATCTCTTTGATATATACAAAGTAGTGAGATGGATGGATCATATGATAGTGCTATTTTCAGGTTTTAAAAATATTCCATATTATTCTCCATAATGACTTACTTATTTACAATCCCATCAACACTGTAAAGTTACTCTTTCTCTACATCCTCACCAATATTATCTTTTTGTCTTGCAATACCTTATTCTTTCTACTACAGCACAAATTCCAGGTTGTCGTTTTTTTTTTTGTTGTTGTTGTTGTTGTTGTTGTTTGTTTTTTGGTACCAGGGATTTAACTCAGGGACTCTCGGCCAGCAAGCCACATCCCCAGCCCTATTTTGTATTTTATTAGAGACAGGGTCTCATTGAGTTGCTTAGCATCTCGCTTTCGCAGAAGTTGGCTTTGAACTCACGATCCTCCTGCCTCAGCCTCCTAGCCGTTGAGATTACAGGCATGCTCCTGGGTTTTTGTGGGTCCCATTCTTACTGAAGTGAGACTATCCCTCATTGTAATTTTGATATCCATTTCCCTAATATTAGTAATGCTGAGCATTTTGGCATATAGTCGGTGACCATTACCCACCAAAAAGAATAGTATATCTTTTTTTGAGAAATATCAGATCTTTTGCCCATTTCAAATCAGAGTATTTGTTTTATTTTATGTTGAAATTCTGAATTCTTTATGTATTCTGAATAGATAAATGAATAGTTTTAAAACATTTCCTCTACATCTGTAGAATGTTTACTCTGTTTTTTCCTCTGCTGTGCAGAAGCATTTTAATATAATATCATTGGTCTATTTTTGCTTTTGTTGCCTGTGCTTTGGGGGATCTTTCCAAAAGTGTCCCAGTGTCCTGAACTGTTTCCATTTTGTTTTCTTTCAGTCATTTCAAACTCTGCATTCTTTCTTTTTAGCATGTGATACAGTTTTAGTTGATTTCTTTTTCAGTGCTGGGAATATAACCCAGGCCTGCACACGTATTGGGTAAAAACTCTACCATTCAGCTACATCCTGAAATTTTAGTTGATTTTTTAATGTGGTGAGAGGTAGAAAGATTAATTCTTTTGTGTATGTATATGTAGGTTTTCCAGCACCTTTTATAAAGAACACTGTAATTTTTCCAAGATATATTCTTAGAATCTTTAAAAATTTAAGTGGTTAAAGATAAATATCTCAATTTTTAATTCCAAGTAAAAATTTAATTCTCAATTACATTCTCAGTTTTATTAGGCATGTGTCTGATTTTGTGGTAGTGCCATGCTATCTCTATTATTACAGCTTTGTTGTATATTTTGGAATCACATATTTTAATGCTTCCTGCTTTGTCCCTTTCACCACTTCCTCAGGGTTCTAATGGCAATTCTGGCTTTTTGTGGGTCCCTATAAATTTTGTGATTGTTTTCTAGTTTTGTGATCAATGCCCATTGTTTGTTGCTAGATATTTGATTGGATCTGCACTGACATTATACAATACCAATGATTCCAATCCATGCCATGGGATATCTTGCAAATGTGTGTGTGTGTGTGCGTGCACACACTTTCATCAGGCTTCTAAGATTTTCACTATTAGAGATCTTTCATCTCCTGGGTAAAATATATTACCAAGCACTTTTTTGGGGTATTGCAAATGGGATTGTGTTTTAAATATCTTTTTCAGTCAGCCTATTATTGATGTATAAAAGAATGCTGGTTTTTTATGTTAATTATGCATTCTGCAACTTTACTAAGTGTGTTTATCAGGTTCAAGAGCTACTTGCTGATGTCTTCAGGTTTTTTTCTACATATATGATCCACAAAGAGACATGATTTGACTTCCTCTTCTCCAATATGGATGTCCCCTATTCCTTTCTTTGGCCTTTTGTTCTGTTTTCCAGTACTATATTGAACAGGAGTGGTTAAAGTGGACATCCTTGTTTTCTTACAGCTCTTACAGGAAGTGCTTTCGACTTTCCTCCAATTCAGTAGCATGATTTTGACAATGCATTTGTCACATATAAGCCTGTGTTCTGTTGAGGTATGTTCCCACAATACTTAGCTGGTTGAGTTTATTTTTTTTAATAATCATGAAGGGATATTGAATTTTATAGAGTGCTTCATTGCAGCTGATAGAAATTTCAGATCCCAGAAGAAAAAGTAGAAACTCAGAATTCAAACATGTAACATGCCCATCCCCAAAACCAAGACAGTATTCTCTAAATACTAAAGAGAAATCATTTTCAACAAATACTAGATATACTCTGAGATATTCACGTATCAAGGCCATAGACAAGGAGAACTATGCCAAACTCTGAGCATCCTGATTCCATCATGAGAATATGTTAAGGATAAATTCCAGTGGAAAATGAATAAGGAGACTCAATTTTAAATATCTGATGAGCATTATTAACATATTCAGTTTTTTTATCTAAAGCAAAACCAATGTGGAGATATGGTGGGAGAAATACATGTAACTGGGATATAGATGATCAGGTTGGAATAACAATACAAGGGGCAGGTTCTGTGGATAGACATGAAATAAGTGAATAATGTCATACTGGCCATTGCAGCTGAGATTTAATGATATGATGTAAGTATAAAACAAATATTAGGGGGATACCACCATGGCAGAGAACTGACGTCACCAGAATGCGGTGGAGGAGATAACTTCATTGAAACCAGCGGCAGCAGGTGTGTAACCCCCTAGCCCCCGGTCTCCACACAGCTGGGAAACCTCAAAGACCCCTCCCAGCTCTCCCGTGAGCGCGATAGTCAGACCGAGGGATTCAGGAGCAGCGCGGGACCCGTGGCACAGGACCCCAGGCTACCGTTCCCACCAGCGCTAACAACTGAGGTCTCTTGCACCAGCTACTGGGGGCGTGGCTACTGGAGGGCAAGCAAAATACCCTGAGAGTTCTCAGCCCCATGCTCCACAACCTTAGGGTCTGAGGGAATGGCAAGCAGGGAGAGTGTGCCCAGTTGTTCAAGAAAATAGGGCTCCCGGGAGCAGCAGACCTGGCATGTAGCCAGTATTGTGGTGAGCGTCACCGGTGAGCGGGGCCTGGCTGGAGGAAAAGTGGGGAAGTGACTAGACACAAGAAAAGGCCCGAAGCACTCAGGATTGGAGACCCGCCCAGTCGGGGAGGAGGAGCTGCTGCACAGTGATTGGTTCCCGCGTATTGAGAGGAGAAGCTTGGGCACAGCTCCACCTACTGGAAGAGAAGTTAATCAAACTCTAAGACTGCATTTTTTAAATTTTTTTTAATTTTTATTTTTTTATTATATTTTTTACTATTTTTTTATTATTTTTTAAATTTTTTCTTTTTTTATTTTCTATTTTTTCTTTTGTCTTTTCATTTCTTTTCAATTTCCTTATTCCCCTTTCCTTGAATTCTACCTGTTAACTCTCATTCTCTTTAGTGACTTCTTTCCTTCCCTTCTAATACCTTTCCTCCCAAGCATCACGACGCTGTTTATGTGTAATTTACTAAATATATATAGGTCAATGTTCCGAGGTGTTATATAGTACTACCAAGTCCCTAGCTTCCCCAAAATACTCCAGACCATTCTCCTGTTAATATCCCTCATCAGTAGAGAAACCTTCCAAGGTTGCCAGGAGATACCAACCTCAATACCATCACATCATTCGACCTAAATATAAGTCCCAAGACCAAACCACAGACCGCTATATGCCATCAGAATCTGTACACAGTTTAGGAAACGAATGAATCTGCATTAAAGTGCAACAAAACACATCATCTCTAGTCATAGTCTCCCATCACAAAAGAGAGACCCCACAGACACACAAAACCAAATAAATTTATAGGAGTAAACAGTAACTCAGCAGTCAAACAGAACAAGAAGTAACATGAGCAGCATGAAAAAGCAAGGAAGAAAAGGAGTACAAAAAATGCAGGACAGCCTAAATATTCAGGAGGACCTAGAGGTATCAGAAAAATGGTCAAATAAAGAAATCAAGGAATACCTTAGACAGATGGAATGGAATCTTAAAGAGGATATGAGACAGCAAATTCAAACAATGAAAGAACACATTGAAAATGAATTACATAAACAGATAAAAGAAGCAAGCATCTTTATCAGGAGATAGATATTATACAAAAAAAATCAAACAATAATTCTAGAAATGAAGGAAACTATAAACCAAATTAAAAACTCAAATGAGAGTATCACTAACAGAGTGGAGCAAATAGAAGCCAGAACGTCAGATAATGAAGACAAAATATATCATCTTGAAAAGACTCTAGCCAACTCAGAAAGGCTGGTAAAAAATCACAATAAAAACATCCAAGAGATATGGGATAACATAAAAAAAACAAACTTAAGAGTCATCGGGATAGAGGAAGGTATAGAGGTTCAAACCAAGGGAATGACCAACCTGCTGAATGAAATAATTATAGAAAACTTTCCAGAAATAAAAAAGGAAACGGATGTACAAATTGTAGATGCATACAGGACACCGAACATACAAAATCACAGTAGACCAACGCCAAGACACATTGTTATGAAGATATCCAACATACAGAACAAAGAGAAAAGATTAAAAGCTACAAGAGAAAGGAGGCAGATTATATTCAGGGGTAAACCAATAAGGTTAACAACGGATTTTTCATCACAGACGCTGAAAGCGAGAAGATCCTGGAACAACGTATTTCAAACACTGAAAGACAATGGATGCCAACCAAGAATTTTGTATCCAGCAAAATTAAGCTCCAGGTACGACAATGGAATAAAAATCTTTCATGATAAACAAAAGTTAAAAGAATTTGCAGCCATAAAACCAGCATTGCAAAGCATCTTGAGCAAAACACTACATGAGGAAGAAATGAAAAACAATAACCACAAACAGTGGGAAGTACCTCAGTAAAGCCAGAGGGCGGGGGGAAAGCTAATCATGGAGAAACAAACCAAATTAAAAAAAAAAAAGA
>NW_026000081.1:219617-246872 GCF_001458135.2 Marmota marmota marmota
GAGGGGGGATAGTAGAGGAAGGAAAGGCAACAGAATACAACATACACTAGTATGGCAATAGGTGAAAAAGTGGATGTGTAACCAATATGAATCTGCAATATGTATATAGGGTAAAAATGGGAGTTCATAATCCACTTGAATCAAATGTATGAAATATGATATGTCAAGAGCTTTGTAATGTTTTGAACAACTAATAATAAAAAAATTAAAAAAGAGTTCTAGTGGTGAGGAAAGAGCTAAAAATAAACAAGTAGAGAAATCTATAAAGAAGGTATTTTGGATTCTGATGTACTGTTAATGAAACAAACTGGGTGATGTTATGTAGACCAAATAGGTGTGAGGTAAAAGGGACTTCATTAGATAGGTTGTCATGGAAAGCTTCTAATGAGTTGAGACAAAAAATAATAATAATAATAATAATAATAATAATAATAATAATAATAATCAAGGACAAGAATTCCAGGCAAAAAGAACAAGTGCAACAAGCTCTGAGATAGGCCAGGGTATGGTAGATGGAGGAAACTGAACTGAAGGCAGGTTGATGGGGAGAGAATGATTGATTAGGAGGTCATAGAGGCAAAAGCCCACACATATGCAGGATTGTAGGCCAGGAATCATTAAGTGCAATGGAAGTCATAGTGTGTATTAAGCACAAGATAATAAAAATTTGTTATGTGCTCATTAAGGAGAACACACTGAACTAGTGATCATGTATCTAGCAGATATTTGTTCAGAGTAGTGAGTGCTCTTTTTAAATACTTAACACAAGTCTTAACTAATATTCCTTTAACAGGCACTGCTGTCATCCAGATTTGTAGGAGGCATACAAGACTAGCACTAGGATTTAAGCCACCTCCCCAAGTTTGTAATCAGTAAGTGGTAGAGTCATCATATGAATCCAGAGAAATTAACTCCGGAGTCTCCTCCTTAACTATTATGCTGTGGGAAAGGGCAGAAGCAAATCAACCCATTTAAAGGCCACCACCACGATACAACTGAGAAGTAAAGAGTGGCTTGACTAGGATGGTAAGGGTGAAAACTGAGAAAAGTAGGTGGATTTGAGATATTTGGGGAAAATAATTGAAAGCACATATTTATGGTGATGATGATAGGAAGGAAATCAAGGATGTCTTCTGGAGTCTTTTCCTTAAACAAGTAGGTAAATGGTGGTCATTTCTGGTTGAACAGAAATGGATTTATGAGTGTGTAGGAGGAAAAATCAAGAATTGTGGTTTGGTTATGGGAAGTTTGAGGCACTAATTAAACATAACACTGGAGGAATCAAGTAGCACTTGGATAAGGGAGTCTGAACCCCGGGGGTGGAGTCAAGATATCACCACCCTACAGGTGTAGGATATGAAGTTACAGAGCTCAAAGAGCCCTCTGGAAAGCAGGAAGAGAAGGGTGCCAATGAAGGTGACCAGGAAGTGACTTGAAATGCACGAAGAATGCTCAGGGGTGGAATCATAAAAGCCAAAGAGAAATATCTTCCCTAAAAGAGGGGTTGTTCCATTGTGTCCCTACTGCTGAGAGGTCAATGGAAATGAAGACACCAAGGGAATGTTAGACTTGCCACTCGCATGCTTAAGAAGGACAAATTATGGAGACAGGATTTTGGGTGAAGTCTTGTTGTGAAGTGGAGCAGAGAAAAGAGATGGTAGTTGCAGAGATGAGGGGTCCGGGAGCTACTTTCTCTCTGAATGCTGTGGAGCTCTGTGTGTACTGATGGAAATGAGCTTGTCAAAGGAACTCAAAGGAGCACCTCAGGTTAAGGCATGGAACTGCTTGCTCTCTCTAAAAATGAAGTGGAGAGTGGAATCATTACTTAGTGACTGCCTCTCTTGTTTCTTGGAGACAAAATAATCATTTCACGTGTAAACATTCCCAGGATTTCTGAGCTATTTTGGAGCCTCAAGTGCTCCCATAAAAGTCCTCTGGTGAAGAGCAGAGCAGGAGGAAGGATGCACAGTGGAGTGCGGTGACCAAAGCTCTATTTCCTCAAAGGACCCGGAGCTCTCTAAGGGTCCTGGACCTGGTTTTGGTTTTCTACCAAGCATCAAACTGTTTGATTTGCCCCTGGGGAGAGAATATGGAGGGAAAACATCATGGTCCAAATATTTAATGTAATAAATCTACACAGATGTTCTGTTTAAGGAGGGGCTGGTGCTGAAATTGAGAAACAGGGTGCCTCTGTCACTCACAGAGCAAGGTGAGCCTGGCAAGCCGGGTGGTGAATTAATGTGTCATGAAAGCTTTTATTTCTCTTGTTCTTTCTTTCCTGGGGTTTTGATCTTTCCCAAATAGGCATGTAACAAATCTTCCTGATGTCCCTGCTCCTTTGCATTATGGATTTATTTACAATTTCAAAAAAAATAAAATAAAACAAATGTTAGGCATTTTTCAAGTAGAGGAGACTAAATATGTCAAAATGTTCTTAAGGTAATGTGCAACATGAGCTATATGACCCTTCCTAAATACCAAATAACACACACAAACATGGAGGAAAAAAAACAGGTGCATAATCCTTCTATTATCACCATCTGTTTAGAAGTGTCTTCACAGTTCTCCCTAATAAAAATGATTTGTACTTCCAGGCAGAAAAGAATAGATGTCCGCAGAACAATGGGCTAAGCAAAGGCTTCCAGCAGCCTCATGCCAGTCCTCACAGGCCCAGGAAGGGACTGGGCCAGCAAGGCCTACTGCATGTTGCTGTGGGCCCAACGCTTTCCTCTCCTCTTTCCTTCCTCATTCTCACTTTTCTTAAACTATCTTCCATAAACCTCATCTTCATCTTCCTGAACTCCTAGCACATCCAACTTTCTTCACTGGTACGTAGATTTATCCACTCTCCTCCTCATTGCCTTCCCTAATTGTGAAGTCCCCAAAACATCAATTGTCTCGCCAGTTTTATTTTATTGCTTTGTTTTGTTTGTAGATGGGATCTCACTTTGTTGCTCAGTTTGGCCTCAAACTCATAGGTTCAGGCCACCCTCCTGCCTCAGCCTACCAATTAGCTGGGTTGACAGCCATGTCCCACCTTCTCAGCTCCATTAGTGTTCTTGCTCAAAGTCTTCTTCTTATCATGTTATTATTCTGCTTGTGATAACTTTTTCAACTATACACTAAATAATTCAAACTCCTCACCTTGTATTTGTATTCCTAATAACTAGCTCCCCTGGCTTACACATCCCTTCACTTCCCTTCACTCCCTTATGCAAATCCTCCCCTGGAATCAGGATGACCCTTTCCTGACTCCAGAAAAGACAAAAAATGTCTTCCAGCATCCAGGTTTTGTCTACAAAGTGATGCTCTCAGCCTGGTATATCTTCCAGGTTTCCTCAAGTCTCAATTTACACATCAGTAATCATCAGTTACAACTATCTTTTGGATCTGAGGTGTTTCCCAAAATCTCCTATGTGTTAATGTAAAAGTGTTGGCAGAAGTGCTGACATCTATTCTTTTCTGTCTGGAAATATAAATCATTTTTATTAGGGAGAACTGATTGGATTGTGAGAGCTATAACCTAAACATCTTATTTTGAATGGGCTAAGTGGGACTGTAGGCAAGTGGGCAGGCTGGAAGAAGTGGTCACAGCAGGGGGTGGTTGCTCTAGAGGGTTCATATTCCCTTTGTTCTCTCCCTCTTTCTCTTTTCTTTCAGCTGCCATAAGGTGAACAGCATTCTTCCACCACAACCTCCCGCCATGATATTCTGCCTCACTTTAAACCCAGAGTAATGGAGTTGGGCCATGTGTCTTCATGGTCTGAATCCCTGAAACCATGAGTTAAAATAAATTTAGCTGCTCTCTAAGTTGTTCTTTTCAGGTATTTTGGTCACAGCAATAAAGAGCTGAACAACAGTCACTGAAGATGCTTAGCAAGGTTTTGAAATAAATCCTATTGGGCTGAAGGGTAAACATCTTAAACCAATATTCCTACTCTTTCAAAAACTTGACAAGCTCATATAAAAGGATCTTAGTGTTGCAAGCATTGAAACGGGCTACTAACACAGGAGTCTTCTCAAATGTCTTGTGAAGCAAGTTATTCACAACCAGTCATCCATCCCATCATTCAATAACTCTCAAGGCTAGGAAACCTCCTTGGATATAGCCAAACCATGATGTCCTGAACTCTTCCTTCACATGTTCTCCTTGTATATACCCATGATGCCACAAAACAAATCTGTTCTCCTCTCCTCCAGTTCCTTTAAATATTTGAAGTTGGATCCCAGCTCTCTATGATTTCTCAATCATTAATGTTGACTTCAATTCTGGCCAAATTTCTGGCCCACCATCATACACTGTTTATTAATAAAAGTTCCCACATCAACCAAGGCCTTGGGGAGTTGGTCCTCACATAAGGACATTCCCTTCAAAATATGGCCTACTCAGACCACAGGCCTTGCAGGCAGCTTTGTCTCAAGGGTGGCATCTATTCCCTGTGGAATCACTCTCTATGCCCTCCCTTCTGGCTTTTTTATCAAGGTCCTGGCAAGAAATTGTCATATCACACACATCTTCTGAGACATGTCTTCACACTTCTAATCCTCCTCCTTGGATCAAGCCCACCCTGTGGGTTTTTCTGAGACACAGCCCCCAATTTTTAAAAAGGTTCCAAGAAAGTCAAACTCAAGGCTTCACTGGGACCCTGCGATAGAGCAGAAAGCCTAGATGCAAGTGTTGAGTCAAAGCCCTTCCAAAAACAGGATTGATTTTCCATAGAGACCCTCACTAATCTGCATTTCCTCCTGAAAACATTTGATAAGGTGCTGGCTCTGCTCACGGACAAAGTGCAATCACACTTTAATGTTTTAACATCTGTGTCATGGGCCATAGGACCTCTTTGTATCTGGCAGGTAAAGTTATTGTTTAAGTTTCAAATTATCTCTTAATAATTCTTTGAAAAAATAAAGAAGTAAGATTGTTAGGTCAGGATTCAGAACAGTAGGCCTACCTTAACTTTGAAGTCAGGCAGACATTGGGCCCATATTCCCACCACATACCAGTTGGGGATTCTTGAAAAGGTTTAGCGGCCTTGCTGAATCTCAGTGTCCCAGCTCCTACAAAAAGATACTACCAGATACATGAAAGGTTCTGTGGAGGATTTACTGGATGACAGTGGAGAGAGAACTCACTTGGCACTCGATGGTCATTGTGCACAAAAGATGCAAGTAAACATGGATTTCATTATAGCCTGGTGAATTGCTGCAAATCTGAGAAAGGAATTTGACATCATTGCACCTAAGCAGAACTAGGATCAGGAAACATTGTGGTCACATTACAAAATGGTACCAAACAAAGGACTGAGGGACAAAATTTCTCATGGTTAATTTCCCAATAATATAGCGAAAGACATTGGAGTTTTGCTTTTCCTTCAAGTTGATTTACTGAGGAAGGAATCTTCAGAATTCCAAAGGTTTCTCTCTTAGGAAAATTTCAACACTATCCTGAATTAGTAGACAGGAGAACAGATTTTTTTGCTCCACATACTCTATAAAGCTACCGTTCCATGAGGTCTTTGCTCAATAAGCAGACATCTCTGAAATTTATGAAAAGAACAGTTCTTAGGACCATATACTAGGTAAGGGCCTGCCTCATCATGTACACTGGTTGTTGATATTTCACATGAGAATAGAATTCTAAGACTCAATGCATAGTTGGAACTATGAATCTAGATGGGGGAAAACCATGGGTATTGCCCATTGATGTATGGAGGAAAGTGAACTAGATTGTTTAATTAGAGGAAAGCCACCTCAGAGGAAGCAGAGAATCTGAGTTGGGACCCAGGAATCATAAGACATCCAAATAATTGGGCAAATGATTTGCTAGCACATATGGCTGTCCAGAGAAGAGTGGAGGGAGGGGTCAATAAAATGCAATTCAGCAGAATGCTGTGGGAGAGATGAGAAAACTTTAAAGACAGATGTTGATAGACCCCTGCTGGGCAGACAGGCTGTAGTGATAACTGTGAGAATCTCATGATCCCCTCCCTCCTAACTTCATCCTACCTGCAAATCTATGGCCTGCACAGTGAGGACCAGGCTCAACGAGATCTAGACAGGTAGTAGGAAGAAGGCAAAGCTGGAGATTTCTAGTCCACTAAATATTCTCTAAAACAAAATGAGGTCTCCTGAACTTATAGGCACATCTATCAGCTTACACTATAAAGAATTTGGAGGTTACTTGGGAAACCTGTTGGATTCACGTGCATTGATAGGGGTACTCATTGCTTCCAGCAGGGCTGACTCTAGGCTCATCTAATGGGAAGTCTGTACTTCCGAGACCTTCTTGTGAGTCAGAAGAATCAGGATGACCAGAGGGCACATAATGTCATTCATCTGGCAAAAGTTTATTCTCTTTCTTCTCCTGCATTTCACTGTCCAGACTAGTGAGATCATGAAAAACAACAGATGAAATAAAGATTAATTAGAATCCTAGCATCTCATGTGGTCATGGTCAGAACAACATGGACCCCTCCCTTCAAAAAGGAAGAAGAAAAGCATTCTGCACTGATGCCCATAGCTTGGGTGCCATGAGCATGGAGATAAGAAAGAAAGAAAGAAAAAATAGGCACGAGTACCCAGTGCACGGGGCAGATCACAAGCTGATGAGGAAGGAGGATTAAGTTCACCTATACAGTACAGTCACAAGAGGGAGCACACAATGAGAAGCATAGCAGGGGTCAACCTTGTGCATAACCAAAGTTGGATTTTACACTCACCTGCCCAGTGAATCAGCCTCAGCACTGTGGAATGTTAGAGACCTTGTAACTTCTATATCTTTTTCTATCAATATTGTGACATGTTTCTTTTCTAACTGCTGTTCTTGCTGTGACATACATACTAATAATGAACTTGGGCAATAGTCTGGAAAGAAGTTAACTCACTTCATTCTTATTTTAGTTCTTACAAATGAACAAGTGACTTTTTAATGGGAAAAAAAATCCCCAAGACTCCTTAGGTCCCCATGGACAGACCCACTCTACAATTACAGTAAAGAAAATCAATTACCTGGCCAAATGACTATGTCAAATTTTGGCTGAGTGAACTACATCATAGCAATCAGAAGCTTTTTTTTACCTTTCATTATGGAATCTGCAGCTAATTTTGATCTCATGGTGTATATTTCAGGACACTCAAACCCCATTATATTGCCTTTGCTTATTATCCCTCATCTTTTATTGTTACCTAAAATCCAGTGACTCTCGTTCTTCTTCATCATTCTCATCATCATTATATTCTGCAAACAAATTCAGAAATATATAGAAGTTGTTAAATAGCTATATTTTACACATTTCAACACAGTGGCCACCTGAGCATGAGGACATTCTATTATGTGTGCATGAATTTGGGATACACATACAGGATTCTACTGAATGATCTCATATGGTGACTTCAAAGAAATGGTCTGTGTTGATGTGCTAATCCTTTATTGCAAAATGTCACTATTTGGCTGGATCATTATTATGGCAAGCTCTGAGTTAAATGAATAGAATAAAAGTGCATTTTGGTCTTCTGAACACTAGATACTCGTCCAGGTTCTTCTGAATATCTGTAGTTACTTCTCTCTTCCTTCTACAAAACTCATTCCCAGGCTTGGTGTTTCTGTGTCCCCTCACCATCCTCAAATAGAAGCTATTCCCTGTTCCTTATGCCTTTACATACTGTAAGTTTTGCACTATTCTCCAAATTGGCTTTGGTGATATACTAGGGCCAATTTTTCTTTGGAATCTGTAATAGTATGAACCAAATTTCTACCACCTGATTCTACTCATTGTTTTTGGATTCTACTCTTTTAACTGAACCATCAACAAACACTTATTGATTACATTCCTTCTTAAAGTGAGTTTATCAATAACCTTCATTCAATAGAGTTAAAAGAAACACCCGATTTGGTTTATTTTACACATGATGAAGCAAAAAATCAGGAAGGTATAAGTGAGCCACATCCATACAGGTATAAAAGCCAATGCTCAGGAAGAACTTGGGAGACTGTCATTCCTAGCCCAGGCTCTCTGCACTTTAAGAATCTGACTCCTGTTCTATAGCACTGGTAGATGTTGCCTCTTGCTCCAGAAGCCATGAACCATCAGGGAGCACCAACACAGCAGAAATACTGTGACCTCCAATATAGTATTTTTCTCCTTAGTGCTCCAGCTAAGGCTGTGCTTATCTTGCAATGGCCTCAATTGACATGTGGAATCCAAGACAGCTGGTGAACTGTTATTGGTGGAGGTGTGGAGTGTCCTATGAGCCAGGGACATTGGAACATTTCAGTATGATCAAGGCCTGTGCCCCTCACCATAGTTAAGTCTGCAGAGAAGCCTCTCTGCCAGGCTGCAGCTCTCTGACAGTTGGTCTTGGAGGCCCTGGTGCTGGTGCTTGCCAGAGACCTCATGGCTGAGGAGGTTGGTCAGATGGTGAATGAGGGAGAAGGCAGCATCACTCCCTGACTTCAACTGCTGGCATAAACAAGTCAGCCCTCATGCCTGGGCTTGCACCAGGAAATAGTAATTCCTAACATGGAAGAGAAGACATTCTCAGAGTAGGAATGGCATAATGATATGTGATGAGGACTTTGAGAGAATTCTGTGAGAATAGCTCCCAAATGCCTTCCACTTGTGATTCTGGATCATTTTGGTGTGAATTGTGACTTTTTCTTTTCTTGTTACATGTTGCATACAGTGGCCAAGTGACAACCTGCCCCTTAGGTGTTTATAGACACCCAAAGGACTTCCGACTACTAGTGTTGGGACAGGATAAGAATTTTTGTTTCATGCAGGCCTTTGCTTGCTATGAGATGCTTGCTGAAAGGAAAGGTGACCCTGGCAGGAAACACCTGCCTCCCACTCTAGTTCTCAGCTACAGAGGAGAGACCCAGTCAACTCTGAAAGTGCTGGACATTCCTGCTCCTAGTCAATGCACTTTTAATGAGACAGATGATACAAATGTCTCACAGAAAAGGGGAAGTGTAGACTGGTTGAGTAAAGGAAAGCTAGGATACCAGCAGATTTTCTCTACCCTTGGATCATAAATGTGGCTATTTTGGCTTGTTTTGTGCTCCTTTTGGCCTGATCATTACCCTCCCCTGACAATACATCACTACCTGGTGGCCAGTGATTCTTTTTCTTCTTTATGTTGTTCTTCCTAATCTCCTACAATCAAATTTATACAAAACCCATTCAGGAATGAGGCAGTTCTACCTCATCCATTAGAAATGCATTGGCTTATCTTGTCACAGAGACATAAATTATTGATGAATGAGTTTAAAAGTTGTCATGTTTTTTTTAAAGAAATGACCCCCCCCAGGGTGATTCTTATCTATGAAAGAAAGTGGCCTTTATTTAATGGATCTCCTCAGTAGCATACTATTTGTTTAATTGGGCAAAAAGAAAAATGTCTTTTGTCCCCCAAATTAACAGAAACTGAGGCATCTTTGAAAGATGAGGCTATTCCAACTGTACCCACATCCTGCCACATGGCTGCTTCCCAAGATCAGCAATTTACCTGCCACCATGATGCTCAGAGAAAACATCATGTTCACTCCTTCCTCTACAGAGAGAAAATGGAACACTGTCCTGTGACTCTCTGTACTTGTGGGGACACAGGATCCTTCAAGTCTGTTTCTGTCATTTGACCAGGGAAAATTCTCTCCTGTTAAGTATTCCAGTGTACCCTATACCTCATCCCCAGATTCCCACTATATGAAGTCCCTAAACCAAGCCTGGACAGTGACTTTATCCTACTGAAAGTACATTGAACATTCCCTAATCAAATGCTACAGCTACCATGCAGTGCACACTTTTCAATATTTTTATAAGATGAGGAAACTGAAATCCAGAAAGGATAAATCACTGCTTTCCCACAATGAAATCAGCATGAGGATTCCTGGAACGTTTTGAATCTTAGACTGGACTCTTTTCAATCTCACAAAATTCCACCTATCACACTCTCCTTCCTGCAAGGATGCTGGGGGATGCTACCTACTGTCTCAATGCCACATTCCATCAGGGAGGATGATGAGAGATGGAACACTTTGGCCTCTACCCAGTGCACTTATCCACTGTCTTCCAACTGAGGCAGTCTTCATCTTTCAAGCCTCAAAACAAAATGTTGATACCAGGAGAGCAGGTGCAAATATTGCTTTCATAGTGGAGTCCCATGTGAGCTGGGCACATTAGAGCATCTCTGTGTGAGCAGGGCCTCTTGGCACCTTACCTGGACTCAGCTTATCAGCACGATGATCTGCCAGCCTGAACCCCTCCAAGAGCTGTTTTTTAAGGCCCTGCCACTGGTCACAGTCAGAGTCAGGCTGGGTGAGGAGATCCTCAAGATACCTTCGGATGTCAAGAGATGCATCTCTCCCTTTCTGCATTTTCAGCTTTAAGTTGGCCAAGTCTCTTGCTTGTATTGTTAATAGAAAATTGAAATCCCTAAGGTAGGATGCAAGGGGAAATTATGATTAGAACTCAATGAATGATAGGTTATTAGGGCAAGGACACAATTTTTATAACAATATCCCTTTGAAGACTTCAAACAGAATCCTTGTACATTCTTCACAATTGAAGCTTATTTCCCCCTAACTAGTGTAACTCCTAGAGCTCCTTTTTAAATCTTTTCCTAGAACACTGTGAAAAAAATATAGAGACAGAGATGTATGTGTACATATGTGTACATGTTTATGTGTGTGTGTGTAGTGTGTTTGTGTGTGTAAGTGAGTGTGTGTGTGTGTGTGTGTGTAACTGCCTTCCTTGTTGTAAGGTCCCAAACAATGAAGATGACTCATATAAAAGGTTTAAATCTTACCCTGTCTTTTTATCATACATGAAGGATGTATGGGACCTGGGAGTATAAGAAATCCCCTGAGACTAACTTATACTCAAATTACAAGTTCTAGAAGGAGAATATACAACCTTGCCAAGCGCTGATTGCAAGGTTGGTTGAGTGAGTGGAATTAGTAAATCAGTAGTTTAACTTTGCATCCTGAGTGAGGTCATATTTATCTTTGTCTTTTCAGGGACCCTTTCTGTATTTTACCTTTCTTTCTCATGAATTTCACAAAATGGTTGTTTTTCTTCATCATCTTTGCCATTTTCATGACAATATGCAAATTCAAAAATGTCCTGTCAGACATAAAGGAGTTCTGTGTCACCCTGTCCTATCTTGGCATGATGACATAAATATTTATGCATGGTTTTAGGGTACACTATGAGAACTGTTGAATATTGTCCTCGTTTAGCTTTAGGAAACGACCTGGTTTCTTTTTGTAATCCTTCTGCAAAGACCATGTGCCATTTTAAACTCAGGGTATGATAAGTACTGTTGGTGTGGGGAATGGATACACCAGGAGGAACACTCAAGGAAGTCTCAGCTGTGACTTCAGAAATGGACATATAGTCCCATTCCATCAAATAGCAATAATACCTTCTCCCAATTAAAAAAAACTATTTTTTATCCCAGTGATCAGTAATAACTTGAAGACTGGCTTCTAGAACACTTTTTTCAAGACTCATAATTGACTCCATCAGATATGATGGTGCTTCTTGGTAGATTTGAGATTAGATGGTGAGAATAAACTCATAGATGGAATCTAAACACTGTCCAAATGGAAAGAGCTTTTGTCATAATGAGGGAATAGAATACTTTTTATTAAAGAGACATCCGGGATCCAAGTCATGCCTTCAGGAATAATTCCAGGCATATTCATAAGGGACCATGCAAATGGTATCTCCAATGACATAGTGAAGAGTACTAACCTATCTGCACAGTCACTAACACTCAAAGTACACTGAGTGGTTTTTTCAGGATCAAAAATTAGCAACAACTTTGTAGGAAAGATCAGCTGGCCCAGTTTAAAAGACAAGACTCGCAGATCCCAGCTACACACATGCATAAGTAATGCCTGTGAGTTCTGTATAATCTCTGCAACCTTCCCATCCTGGTTAGTCCTGTGTTTGCCACCTGAATTTCTCATTCAACACCCAGAAATATGACTGTTGGAGTATAGTTCTCTTTCTGCTGGAGTACTCACGAGTTGCATCCAGAGAAGAGGTGACTTCATGCCCACCCAACAGGTCATCACTAGAGCAGGAAGGCTGGTGGATATTGGACAGTTCACAATGACTGCAGGAAGTCTTAGGGTCCTCATCCAATGAGCCCTGCAGGGGTTCTTTTACTTCCTCCTCTTCCTCCTGTTCCTCTTTTCTCAGCCTGGTGGGATAAAGAGTACGATTAAACAAGAAAGATTGGATGCAAGAGTCCTGATAGAGGCCTAAGGGATTGATCCCAGAAAGTCAGAGGTACTCCCTTTAAAGAGAAAGAAAATGATACTTCTAGGATGAGGGCAGAGTGTAGCCTTCATGACATTAGACAGGAGGAGAGGTTCATTATACTGGTTGGACAATTAGCTGAGGGGGTAGGTGTCTCAACTCTCTTTGTATGCTACCACCATGACCCACAGCACACAGAAAACATAACACGAGTTCAAACTTTTCTCTATATGTTGACTTTTACTTTTACATGCTTCAGAGACATTGTAGAATCCAAGACATCCAAAACAATCCAAGACACACACACACACACATATATGGATATATATACACACCCATGATCCAATTTCATGGCTATGAAAGGCCTTTCAACAAATTCAGGTCAACCATAAAGAAAATAGATATACATTATCCTCAATGGATCGATAACCTATATATATGTCTCATCCTCAATTGATCCATATGTAGATTCTGTGAGTAAAAAAAAATTAGGGGGGGGCTGATTATTTCTACTTGGATGCAGACCAGAACCAGTACAATGGGCACCTTGTTAAAAGATGGACTTCTTCATTGGTTGAGGAATGTAGTCATACCAGCAGTTTTTGTTTGCCTTTGCATGTGAAATACATGGCTACCTGGACCTCTTGATTTCCTCATGGAGACCCCTGTCATATTTTACCTATCCTAAGGCCCTTAATATTCATTGTTACCTGGGATCCAGTGATTCCTGCTCTTTTCCATTTTATATCTTCACAATTCTCTGAAATCAAATTCAGAAATGTCCAGTCAGGCATTGAGTAGTTCCACATCACTCATCACAAACACATGGGAGCCTCTGAGCATGGAGCCGTATCAATTTGTAACCTTTGTATGGGCATAAAGTTCTCCTCCAGAAGCAGCTCATGAGGACTCCATTGAAAGAACTTCAGTTGTACCAATCACATACTAAGGGTCCACTGCAATTCATGATGGTGTACATAGGACTAACCAGATTGCAGAGGTAGGAGAAACACAGAGTAGGTGGGAAGGTCACAACCCAAGACACAGGCTGACTAAAACCTGAGAATAAATTGCAGGACTGTGGAAGGAGTCCATAGTCCTATCCTTCCACAACTCACCCACACTGCAACAGGGCTCAAATAATAACAGGGGAATAAATCTGAAAGAAATAGTCTTAGATTTAAGCAGAACAATCAGGGGAAATTGAAACAATGAAGTAGAAAAAGTAAAAACAGTAGAAGAGATTTTGGTCCATGGCATCTATAGTTACAGCATACACATAACATAGCCTGGAAGCTGCAGGGAAGAGGGTGGATCCCCCCATAGACTAGCCTGGATCCCCTGCCTTCTCCTTCATTTGCCCACACTCTGCTGCTACCCTGCAGCCTCCTCCTTCTGACTCCCCTTAAAAGGAACCTCCCAGACAACAAAGTCAGAGCACCCTCCACCACAGCCAATCCAGCTGAGGCTTCTGGGACCTACTGGGTGGCAGACAGCTTGCTGGTGCAGATCATTCTGAATACTATGGTGAAAACTCCACAACACTAGATGGCTGCACATCCCCACAAATATCAGAATTTCTTAACCTTACACAAAGTCATCATAGTGAGCAGTGGTGGTGTGGGAAAATCTGTTGGGACTCTACAGTTCATGTATGAGGAGTTTGTGGAGGACTCTGAACCTAGCAAAGCAGAGAGCTACAGGAAGAAGGTGTGCTGGATGGGGAGGAAGAGCACATCTCCACAACTCAGACCAGCTGCAATTGGAGACAACTGCTTCATAAAGGGGAGGGGTTCCTCTGTACCTTCTCTATTGCAGAAATGGAATCGCTGGCAGCCACAGCTGGCTTCAAGGAGGAGATTTTAAGAGGAAAAAAAGATGATGATGTTCCATTTCTACTGGTTGGTAAAAAATCAGAGTTGAAAGATAAAAAGGCAAGTTTCTGTAGAAAAGGCAAAAAGAGAGCTGGCTAGAGGAAGGATAAGTATGTGGAAACTTCTGCTAAAATATGAGCTAATGTTGATAATGTCAAAGGTGTACAGGCATTTGGGGTAATAGGTGTGTAGATAAAGTTATCAAAAAGAGGCTTTTTAGGAATTCATGTCTTTAGATATTACATCTAGCTAGTCATGTCAAATATTTTTGCTTAGGGGTTTATGATGTATGTCTTTCATTTCTTACTACTCATAAACAATGCCATGCATGGAATTAAGTGATCAATGTCACACTGGCCAGCAGGCCTAGCAGACCCTAGGTGTGCTCACTTCAGCCATTATACCAGGAATCCTGAACACAAACATTGTGGTTTTGCCTTGAGACCTTTCCTCTCCTGGGTACTGAGAAGCTATGAAGCCAAATGACAAAGATGCATCTAGTTTCTTAGGCTGATGTCACTACCTGAATCATTTATTTGCAATTTGAGCCATTTAAAGGCCAATTAACTTTCTTTAAATGAAAAAAAATCACACAGTCTACTCACTAGAGAGGTAAACTAAGAAGGGAACCTTACCCTTGGATTCACTTCCATTCATGTCACCCAGCTGATCAAGTGTGGCATTTAAGAGATAATTTAAAGAAATATTGGGAGTAAACTTTGGAGCAAACATTATTTTAGGAGAGAGATCAAGAAAACATTTTAGAGTCATTAGATCAGAACTTAAGGCCATCCACAGGCGAAAGGAGACTTTTTTATCAACTGGTGCTGTAACAAGTGGACATTCACATCCCTCAAAAAGGAAACTGGACACAGACCTTACACTTTTCACAAAAATTAAATAGAAAGAGATCACAGACCTAAAATATAAAACATAAAATGTTTAATTACCCTGCTAAGATGGTGAAGAAAAAGATTCAATCTAGGAGTTTGCACATGACTTCTCAGTCGCAACACCAAGGCATAACCCATGAGAGAAAGAGCCGAGAAATTGCACTTTGTTAGAATCTACCTCTGCTCTGTGAAAGACACTGTTAACAAAGTTAAAAGATGAGCCACATATGGGGAGAAAAGTTTTGCCAGGTACACAGCTGATGATACACAAAGACATGATGCTTTGAGGTTCTCAATGAGGGGGTGGTGAGCAGGTGGATGACAGTGGACTCTTACTAAAACTAGCTGTGTGGCACAGCCCACAGAAGTTATATATTACACATTTTCCAAAGTCCACAGAATGTACAAATCAGAGTAATTCCCAATGTAATGCATTTTCTTTAGTTAATAATAATTTATGACTCTTCTCATCAGTCATGCCAAACATAAAAACTCAGCCTGGTCTGTTATGAGGAGAAATTCCCCCTATGGAAGTTGCATGAGGTATAAAGCAACATTTCTATCATCAGATGATAATACCAAGGCCCAAAACAAGCTCCAAAGACTGAGGATCTATATCTTTTTAAAAAAATGCATTCATAAACTTCCTTTCCCACACATGATAGCTCCAACTACTACTGGATCCTTTTTTAGAAATCTGGAGACAGAAATTTAGGAGAGATTAAATGATCAATGGCCACAGATAGTAAGAATTCAGGTTGGAGAATGGGACCCTCTCAATCCTAGTCCATAATGATATCAGTACAACATGAGGGCTCATGTTTCATCCCTGTCCTCTTCTTTAACATTAGATGGATTCTACCTCCTTATCCAGAGGCCACATTCTATCAGGGAGAAAGAACATAGTTGCACTATGACATTCACTTGGGTACTTGCTTTTGTGTTCCCACACAGGCAGCCTTGGTGTTTCCATGCCCTAATTTTGACATGAAAAGCAAAAAAACTGATCAAAAAATCACTTTGTGCGTGCAGCATCCCTTGGAGCAGCTCAGTGTAATTATGGTCATGTTACCTGGGCTTAGCTTGAAGACAAGATATTCGACCAGTCTGCACCCTTCAGCCAATAGCTCTTGAAGGTAGTGTTACTTGTGGCAGTCAGAGTCTTCTTGAGTAATGAGGTCTTTCAGAAAATCATTGATAAACGATGAAACCTCTCTTCCCTGTTGTAGCTTTTTTCTTAAGTGGGAAAGCTCCCAGGCTTGCTCTTGGATTTTAATATTGGATTCTCTGGGATGGAATAAAAAGAAATTGAAGCCTGCAGAATTACACAGTAGATTATATGGCCTTTGACAGAGATTTTGGTAAGAACATGCCATGGAACCATCTAAACACAATTCACTTCGGCAATAGAGAAAGAAAAAATAATAAAGCCAAACAAAGGCCTCCTCTGTATCAGAAAGTTCTCTGTAAGGTTCCTAGACATCGCCTCACCTACTCTTCCCTATTCAAAGTCAAGCGTCTTCCTGAATCTCCTTTATAAAGATGCCCCTTCACTTCCTCATTTGGCCAAAGACATTTCTAGGTGGACATAACATAGTGCATTGTGCCTGGATGGTATGTGAGCCACACACATGAATGTGTCCTGATTTGCCCAGCTGGGATTAACAGCAACAATGACAGGAGAAGGATTTGGGTGGCTCTGAAACTACAAACGAGGCATTTTTTGTGAACCATTTTAGTCCATCATTCACAATATTATGTGGTTCCAAATTGTTTTATAAATATTTGTGAATGTTCCTTGTGTGTGACTTTCTGCCCTTCTTCTTAAAGGTAGATCTTAACTCCCCCAGCTGGGCTGCCCCACTTCAGAGTCTCACATGCCTTCCCACCTACCTGCATTGTTCATAGCCCCCTCACCTCAGCTACATGGCTAGCATCAGCCTCTCTGGCAGCTTCCCCTCCTTGCCTGCAACCTCTCCCCCAGCACAGACTTCATGGTGTGTTTGTGCTTGCCACACCCTGACAAAAGACAAATGAGCCTGCATCAGTGGCCAACTGGACATGCTGCTGTGGGCACTGCCTTCAGAGGAGGAGGCAGGTCCACCCAAGGACAATGGGAACTTCATCCCAGAGTCTACACAGGGCCTCCATGTCCTGAAGTCTCCCCAAACACATAGTATTTGATTACTCCTCAATTTATAGATGAGGAAAGAGAAGTCCAAGGATGCAGGATGTATTATGGGAGGGTAATTCAACTGTACATGGCTGTCAGGTTCACATCTGACTCCGAATCCTGGACCACTATAATTAGCAAAGCTGCAGCCTCTTAAGTCAAACTATTAGCCTCACATGAACTGCTGATTCTCTGTAGATTGACAAAGAACCCTAGGACAACAGAGGTGAAAGTTCCCTTGTGCTCAGAATTTCAAGACTAAATAAACATCTCAAAGATAACAAATATTGTATCTGGATGCACTTGTATAAAGAATAATGTTAAGACCTTTAAAACCTGAAAGAAATTCACCCAACAGTGATAACATTTGTGTTAAATGAGATCTAACAGAGCGATGAACTTCCAGTGTTTACTCTGTGCCAGCAATGATTGAGATAAACATTTTATGAAAATTTACTCTTATGCACTTTAAAATTCATAGTAGGTAGTATTAAAAAGCACATGATGGAGTAGGAACCTGAAGACAGAGAAGACAGAATTCTGGATTAAAGCCCAGGACAATGGCCCAGTGCCATAAACCTTTACACTGTTACTTCAACAGGGTCTTAGGGGATATCTTTCTTCTTCAACCTCTAATTATTTTCCTACAATTATGTTGCGACTCAAAAGAATTATCTTAATAAAATACATTTTGCCCTTTCCTAAATCTCATCTCCTGACTTCCTTAATAGGCTTCAATTTTTTTAATACCTCTATTTTATTTATTTATTTTTATGTGGTGCTGAGAATTGAACCCAGGGCCTCACATGAGTGAGGCAAGCACTCTACTGATGAGCCACAGTCCCAGCTCAACAAGCTTCAATTTTTAATTTTTTCTCTAATCATTTTTTATTAAAAGAAAGATTATACCACTTAATATTTGGAAAATGTATGTAAAAAAGGCAAGTTTGGGCTCAGAGGTGGCAAGATTCCTTCTTAACCATGTGATAGAACACACCCATTTCCAGGATTCCATGAGTCCCAACAGTCCACCCTGAAGAGCAGGCTGACTGTCCACCCTTGCCAGGCTGACTGTGGAAAGGGAGGACCTGCTATGCAGAGTATCTTGGGTTTAACTGGGGCTGATAATCTCCTCCACAACCCTCATTCTCACTTTGGCCTCATATCACATAATTAAAATCCTAGAAGTCATTCTGTACCTGCTGGCCATCTACTGGGCAGGCACTAAAGGCTTATAGTTGGGCTCCTTCTAAAAGGCTTCCAGAGAGCTGTTTTTAGTATGTAGTGAAGGTCATAAACACCCTGAATCACCTATGTAGTCAAGGTCATAACCATTTGCTTATGGATTTGTTCTCATTTATATGAACCATTGGCAGTGTGGCTTTGTTGTTTGATCTGTGTATCTTAAAAGGCTTATAGAAGGACTCAGGGTGAAATGGGCCTATACCTGAAATCTGGGGGCTATTGCTGCCGCCTCCAAATACAAAATGTCTACTATCCCAACCATGCCTCCCCTCTTCTGTCAACTGTCAGAGGCCCAAATCTAATGACCTGGGCCTGAGCTCCCATAGGACAACATCCTCCTCCCTAGAGGTACCAGCTCAGGAACACACCTATAAGGTGCTATAGATCCTCAGATATCCCAGAAACACCTTCCATTGCACTTCAGGGAGAAGAATCTCCTGGATTCTTAAGACTCTGTGTCCCAGGATTCAGGGATTTCTCCTCACCAGCAGAGTCCCTGGTCTTGATGATATCACTTCTGGGTACCATGGCTTCTATTAGCAACAGACTGCTCTAGGTCTTTAAAGAAGGTACTGTGCACTGCCACACTGTTCTCAGCATAACCAGCAAGTGCTGCCCAATTAGGACTCAAAAAAAGCTTGAACTGAATGGAAGATCATTAGTTCCAGACACTTAGAACAACATGGTTTTTTTATGCCTGTAAGACCCGATATAATACAGAGAGGATACTAGTAAAAATAGTGTGAGCTATTCTAGAGAGAGAAAAAGGCAATTGCATGCTTTCAGTAGAAATCATAAGCTAGCATTTTAACCCTATCCTCACCCTACACCTCACTATAAACTAGAAGTTGCCAAACACTTTCTGTCTCATTTTTCCATTGCCATTATATTGAAGGTAAATATACTAACTTCTAGACTTTTAGAAATATGCTATTAATGGAATTTACTTTAAGGAAAGGAAGAGAAGAATCCATTTTGGAGGGCAGGGCATCTTATATCTCAGAGAAGACCATTCATTTGGTGACTGGGATTCTATGTACAACTTAGGATCCTATGTACAAATTACAACTTCAGATGTAAGCAGTTTTTCGTTGAGGTCTCTCAATTTTTGCTTGCCCTCTTTCAGTTGAAGGCACAATTACTGGATGATTTCTTCTGAAGGGCTGACCTATACAGCCATGATGATTTTAGGCCTTAGAGGTACAGCCAGGGACTACAGAGAAGAAACCCAGACACGTTACAGGTTAAAAACAAATTAAATCAAGTAGCATTCATCAGGACTAAGGGAGGACAGAACTGTAATCATTAACTTACTGTTCAAAAGAGGTTGATCACCACACCACAACAGTTGAAAGGCCTTAACCCCCAAAACATGGCTTTGGATTTCAGACCTCAGAGCTGAAAGCTCTGCCTATAGCTCAGACTTGGACAGGAGTGAGGAGGTAGGGCTGAGTGCACCAGGTAACAGTCTAACAGAATTAGAAGTTTGGAGATGTCAGCCTGGGGTTGTGTGGCTCACGGTAGAGCACTCGCCTAGCAGGTGCGAGACCCTGGGTTCAATCCTCAGTACCACATAAAAATAAATAAATAAAATAAAGGTATTATGTCCAACTATAACTCAAAAATAAATATTAAAAAAAAGAAGTTTGGAGATGTCATGGAATGTGGGGAGCCCCTGCCTTCCTGTCTGATCCACAGGCCCCCTGATCTCTGCAGAAGGTCCTCACAAATGAGGAATTTTTACTCATAAGGCAGTCAACAGTTGTTTACCCTCATGCCAGTACCACTCTACTCTCTTCTGCGCCACTCCACAATAATTCTACTTATTATTCATTCTTGGGCATGTGGAAAATCATCAACACAGACTAGTTTTCCCAAAAGTTACATTTTCTTCAGTTATACCCAGAAGTTACTTCATCATTTCTTCAATATCAAAGTGGATATCAAGGCTTTTCCTCAAGTCAAAATTGTATAACTTGGGTTATTTGGTTTTTTGGTGTTTAGCTTTTTGAGTTCTTTATATAGCCTAGTGCTCTATCTCATGTGAGAGTGGTAAAAATTTGCCCTCAAGATGTAGGCTCTTTATTCACTTCACTGATTCTTTCTTTTACCGAGAAGAAGCTTTTTAGTTTGAGTCCATCCCATTTATTGATTCTTGATTTTAATTCTTGCGCTACAGGAGTCTTATCAAGGAAGTAGGGGCCTAATCTGACATGATGGAGACTTGGGCCTACTTTTTCTTCTATTAGAGGCAGTGACTCTGGTTTAATTCCTAGGTCCTTGATCCACTTTGAGGCTGTGAACTTTTTTCACTTGTCGATCAACACAGGAAGCTACACAGAACTTGGACTCTCCCGCTGCAGCAAGTTGCCAGCTTGTCCTTGACAAGACATGGCAGAAAACACTGGAAGGAAAGGGCTCAGTGCTCAGCTCCCACCATCCAGTCACTTTCTGACTTATAAATTGAATCTTTTTCACTTTCAATTTGTCTTTGGTGAAACTGAATTTTTACCTGGATGACATGTGCTTTAATGTACCTTTTCACCTACAGCAGTTTGCACCCACAGTTGGAGCCTCTGCCTGACTTGCCGGAGTCCTGACAAAGCTATTCTGGGCTGCCCCTGAGCAGCAGGGCCCTCCTGGATCTGAGTGGGTCTCCTGGGGCGCTCTGCTCATTTGGCCCTGATCTCTCTCCCTACCCCTGGATTTCCAGGCCTCCTTGCCTCCTCTAGACCTAGGAATTCAGGAGCTTTTCTCTATTGTTTTCACGTTATCTTGTAATGTATATTAACCAATAAAAGCCTTTTTACTTGACATGCATAATCATGAATGAATGAGTGAGATATGACTATTAGGCACCAAAGGAGAGTGTAATTAAGAAGCTTTGGATGGAAGGTTGGCGGGGTTCTTAGATACAGCATAGATACATGTTACAATTAGCTGTCTGCCTTCCATTTGCTCCCAGCACCAGTGTTGTAGCCAGAACGCTGGTATTGCCTTCCCTGTCCCAAGGGGTAGGCAGAGCTCCTTCTGGTGCCACTCTTGGGAGCCTTTCCTGGGGAGGGTCAAGTTGTTGCCCTGTTCCTGGTCCCAGGGTCACATGCAGATGGACAGAGGAGGGCTTCCGACTGCAGTGCAGGAGCCCTGTCTACCTCATCAGCTTCCCTCTCTCCATGCTACAGGGCCAGGCAAAGCACCAAGGGGGGCTGCTCCATTACCTACCTGCAGGAGGCAGGTGTTGTCTGGCTGGAGCCTGCTGGCCCTTCACAGTGCTGGGTGCTGGGTGTACTTTCTATACAAGTAACTTGAGACTCTCTCTTCCATGGAAACAGTTAAGTGCTCTGGCAAGAGTCTGAGTTCTTTTCATTTCTATTCTCTCTGAATTTTCTGGTGCAGTGACTTATCTCTCAAGATTAAAAGATGCTACGGTTGATGAGAAACTTCCTGGGTTTGTTGGCTGGGCCATTTATCATTACATGCAGTGTATGTTCCCAAAACTACCTCAGTGTCATCTCAGGTCACAAAAATGCAGACTTGGAGGGAGTGTTAAAGGGCTGTCAGCTACTTAATACAAAAAGGAAAACTTGAAACTGATTCCGTGCTGTATTTAAAGCATATGAACATTCCCACACCGGATGCCGGCCAGCTAGAGTTCTTTTGTTTTAGGAAAGGCAGAACAGAAGAATTTGGGCTTGAATGACAGTGTGAGGAATTCAGGCTAGATATGGGGATGACTGGCAGTAGTTTAGGAGTTGGAATAGGCTACCAGGCAATATTCTTTGAAGATTTTAATGTACACTTGTACCTCGACACAATGCTCACATTACGGCTTGGTTGATGTTAATGCAAAATTCCATATCACACTCCGTTTTCCTGCCTAAGTCAATTTTATGATGGCAGGTGGAACTGAGTGGGGCACCAAGCCATTCCCCATTTTGAGGTGAGTCAGCAGTCCAAGGATGTTCTGCATGCCCATCTCTCTGTGTGTCCTGCCCACTTCATTTCAGCAGCTGTCTCTTTGTCTCTGGACTGCATCCTTGTTCCTCTCTCCTGGGCCTCTCCTCTCTCCCAGGCACCCTGTGTAACAAGACTTAGTGATCCATGGCAGAAAAAGATGCCACCTGGGAACAAGAGGTGCTCTGTAGGAGTGTTTTTCAGGCCCCAAAGAGAAAGCCGTCAGAGGATTTGATTGCAACACTTCTCCTTTGAATGAACTATGACTCTGTCTTTTCCTAACTTAGGATTTTGACTGCTGTGTTCAAGGGAGGTGTGCCTAGTGGGATGGAGTAATACTCCTTTTTGGCCCTTTGGAGAGATTCACAGCAGCCCTGACAGTGGAGCCAAGCTGAGTTTATGGCTGCGTCTTGAAAGGAATAGGTCCTTCATGTTTGTTTACTCTTTACAACGTACTCTTTTTTTATTCAACCACCTCACAAAGACGAAACAGAAAACAAGCAAGTTTTAAGTTATTCGCCTCCCGCCGCTGCTGCGCAGCAAACAGCAGTTCAGCAGGCGTGGTGTAGGGACCCTATGAAGAGGTCTCTAACCAAGCCTTCATGAAACAGCGAACCCAAACCGAAACCAACCGAGACTGGGTCAGACCAGAGACAGGCCAGACCCACCCCTCCCTTCGGACACTCGGGCAAGGAGCCTGGGGTCCGCCATAGCAGAGAGGTGACGTCACCAGAATTCAGCGGACTGGATTCCTTCCCAGCGGAATCAGCTTTAGCAGGTGTGTGATTCCCACCCCCACCAGATACATACAGCTGGGAAAACTCGACCCAGAGCTCCGTGGGCGCACTGTAGGGGCTGAGGGAAACGGAGGAGACTCCCGACCCCCAACTCCCCCTACCGCCAGCAGAGTGGGCGTGACTGTAGGGGCCCGAGGGAAGCAAAGGGGACTCCTGACCCCCACCGCCAGCGGCGTGGACATGACTGTAGGGGCCGAGGGAAGCAGAGGGGATTCTCGATCCCCAACTCCCCTTACCACCAGCGGCGACATCCAAGGTCTTAGCCGCCAGTTCCCGGGGGTGTGCCCAACAAAGGGGTCAGGAAAAATTAAACTGTCAGTTCCCAGATAACCGCTCCACAACACTGGGGCTTGGATGAATAACAGAGAGAGTGCTCAGTCGTTCGGGAAATAGGGCACGCAGTGGGGCTGCAAGTGTAATCAGATCCTTGGAGAGCGCCTCTGGCAAGCGGGGGTCTAGCTGGCTGACAGGAGGAAGGGGGGAGGGGCAGGAGAAGAGAAACGGCTCTGGACTAACAGGATTGAGAGACTCCCAGGAGCCGCCTTACAGGGATTGTTGTTGGCACATAGAGGGCAGAAGCTTGGCTCAGAGGGCACAGCTCCGCCTATGGAGGAGAAGAAAATGGCTCTCTAAGACTTCATTTTTTTTAATTTCTATTTTATTAGTTTTTTTACTCTCCCCTTTTCCTTACTTCTTTCTTTCCCTTTTCAAGTTTTAATGCTCTTTCCATTCTCCTCTATTCTATCTGTCTCTCTCTCCCTCTTTCTTTTTAAGAGCACTTTCCTTCCCCTACCCCGCAACTTTCATCCCAAGCATTACGTCTTCCATTACGTGTAACTGTCTAAATGCAAATAGGTGATCATTTCAAGGCTGTCTATAGGGCTCCTAAATACCTAGCTATTACCAAACAACCTGATCCAATCGCCTGTTAATATCCCCCTTCAGTAGAGCAATCTTCCAAAGTAGCCAAGACATACTAACCTTCATACCATCATAGCACCTAACCTAAACATAAAGTCCTAAGACCAAACAACAGATCACTATATGGCTACAGAATCCGTAAGCTTTTTTATGAATTGAAGGAATCAGCTTTAAAGTACAATAAAGCCCAACATTTCTAGGCATAGTCTCCCACCACAAAGGAGAGACCACAGAGATATACAAAACCAAAACAAATTCATAGGAGAAAACAGAAACACAACAGTTAAACAGAGTTGGAAAGTAATGTGAACAACATGAAAAAACAAGGGAAAAAAGGATTACAAACAATGCAGGACAACTTAAATCTACAGGAGAATCTAGAGGCATCAGAAAAATGGACAGAGAAAGAACTCAAGGCATACCTGACTCAGATGGAATGGAATCTTAGAGAAGTCATGAGACAGCAAGTCCAAACAATGAAAGAATACTTTGAAAACGAATTACATAAGCAAATTCAAATAGCAAAGAATGAACTCTACCAGGAGATAGAGATTTAAAAAAAAATCAAACAGTAATCCTAGAAATGCAGGAAACCATAAACCAAATTAAAAACTCAAACGAGAATATTACAAATAGACTAGATCAAATAGAAGTCAGAACATCAGATAATTAAGACAAAGTTTATCAACTCAAAAAGAATATAGTCAGCGCAGAAAGGATGTTAAGAAATCACAAGCAATCCATCCAAGAGATATGGGATGTCATAAAAAAACCAAACTTGAGACTCATTGGGATAGAAGAAGGTATAGAGGTTCAAACCAAAGGAATGAACAATCTGTTGAATGAAATAATCTTAGAAAACTTCCCAGATATGAAAGATGGAATGGATTGCCAAATCCTGGAATCCTACAGAATCACAAACATACAAAACCATAATAGACCAACTCCAAGACACATAATTATGAAGATATCCAATATACAGAACAAGGAGAGAATATTAAAAGCTACAAGAGAATGGAGGCAGATTACATTCAGGGGTAAACCAATTAGGTTAACGGCTGATTTTTCATCACGGACGTTGAAAGCAAGAAGATCCTGGAACAACGTATTTCAAACGCTGAAAAATAATGGATTCCAACCAAGAATACTGTATCCAGCAAAATTAAGCTTCAGATTTGACAATGAAATTAAAATATTTCACAATAAGCAAAAGTTAAAAGAATTCGCAGCCAGAAAACCAGCACTGCAAGGCATTTTGAGCAAAACAATACAAGAAGAGGAATTGAAAAACAGCACCCAAAACTAACAGTGGGAGGTAACTCAGTAAAGGGAAGGAAAAAAAATAACCAAAAAGGAAAAACTAGCCATATTAAAATAAATAAATAAATAAGCATGACTGGAAGTACAAACCATATATCAATAGTAACCCTAAACGTTAATGGCTTAAATTCACCAATCAAGAGACATAGGCTAGTAACCTGGATTAAAAAAAACAGATCCAACAATATGCTGCCTTCAGGAGACTCATATGATAGGAAAATACATACACAGACTGAAGGTGAAAGGTTGGGAAAAATCATACCACTCACATGGTCCTCGGAAGCAAGCAGGAGTGGCCATATTCATATCGAATAAAATCAACTTCAAACCTAAGTTAATCAAAAGGGATAAAGAAGGACACTGTATACTGTATACTGTTAAAAGGAACCATTCACCAACAAGACATAACAATTATCAATATATATGCACCAAACAATGGTGCTGCAACATTCATAAAACAAACTCTCCTCAAGTTCAAGAGTCAAATAGACCACAACACAATGATTATGGGTGACTACAACACACTGCTCTCTCCATTGGACAGATGCTCCAGACAAAAGCTGAATAAATAAACTATAGAACTCAATAACACAATCAATAACCTAGACTTAACCAACATATATAGAATATATCAACCATCATCAAGTGGATATATGTTCTTTTCAGCAGCACATGGATCCTTCTCAAAGATAGACCATATATTATGCCATAGGGCAACTCTTGGTAAATATAAAGGGGTGGAGATAATACCATGCATCTTATCTGATCATAATGGAATGAAACTGGAAATCAATGATAAAAGAAGGAAGGAAAAATCATGCATCACCTGGAAAATGAACAATATGTTACTGAATGATCAATGGGTTACAGAAGACATAAAGGAGGAAATCAAAAAATTCTTAGAGATAAAAGAAAATACAGACACAACATATCGGAATCTATGGGACACAATGAAAGCAGTTTTAAGAGGGAAATTCATTGCCTGGAGGTCATTCCTCAAAAAAAGAAAAAACTAACAAATAAATGAGCTCACACTTCATCTCAAAACCCTAGAAAAGGAAGAGCAAAATAACAGCAAATGTAGTAGAAGGCAAGAAATAATTAAAATCAGAGCGGAAATCAACAAAATTGAAACAAAAAAAACCATTGAAAAAATTGATAAAACTAAAGGTTGGTTCTTTGAAATAATAAATAAGATCGACAGACCCTTAGCCATGCTAACGAAGACAAGAAGAGAGAGAACTCAATTACTAACATACGGGATGAAAAAGGCAATATCACAATGGACACTACAGAAATATAGAAGATAATTAGAAATTATTTTGAAACACTATATTCCAATAAAATAGAAGATAGTGAAGATATCGATAAATTTCTTAAGTCATATGATTTGCCCAGATTGAGGCAAGAAGACACACACAATTTAAACAGACCAATAACAAAGGAGGAAGAAGCCATCAAAAGACTTCCAACCAAGAAAAGCCCTGGACCAGATGGGTATACAGCGGAGTTTTATAAAAACTTCAAAGAAGAATTAATACCAATACTTTTCAAGTTATTTCAAGAAATAGAAATAGAAAAGAAAAATAGAAATAGAAAAAGAAGGAGCTCTTCCAAATTCATTCTATGAGGCCAACATCACCATGATCCCGAAACCAGACAAAGACACTTCAAAGAAAGAAAACTACAGACCAATATCTCTAATGAACTTAGATGCAAAAATCCTCAATAAAATCCTGGTGAATCGAATACAAAAGCATATCAAAAAAATTGTGCACCATGATCAAGTAGAATTCATCCCTGGGATGCAAG
>NW_026000081.1:246883-402539 GCF_001458135.2 Marmota marmota marmota
AAACAAGGAGAGAAATGAATTACAGTAGATGGGGTAGAGAGAGAAGATAGGAGGGGAGGGGAGGAGAGGGGTGATAGTAGAGGATAGGAAAGGCAGCAGAATACAACATACACTAGTATGACAATATGTAAAACAGTGGATGTGTAACCGATATGATTCTGCAATCTGTATTTGGGGTAAAAATGGGAGTTCATAACCCACTTGAATCTAATGTATGAAATATGATGTGTCAAGAGCTTTGTAATGTTTTGAACAACCAATAAAAATAAATAAATAAATAAATAAATAAATAAAACACCCTGCCCAGCCATTTCTTTAAAGGAAAACATGAGACTTTCTAAATTTATTCTGATAATTTCTCTGTGCCAAGATAGGCCATTGTGTTCCTTATGGATGAGGTAGAACTGATATCTGAATGGGCTTTTATAAATTTGATTATAGGAAATCATGAAGAGCATCATGATGAAAAAAAAAAAAAAGCAACACTGGAATCAATGGCCTCCAAGGGGATATTCAGGGTAGGGTAATTACCATGAAAAAAGGAGCACTATCAGGCCAAAATAGCCACATTCATGATGCAAGGGTAGAGAAAATCTGCTCCTATCACTGGTTTACTTTGCTTAACCAGTCTGTATTGCCTATTTTCTGTGTGGCATTTGTATCATCTGTTTCATCCAAAGTGAACTGACCAGGCCAAGGAATGTCCAGCACTTTCTGAACTGACTGTGAAGAACTAGAGTAAGAGGCACATGTTTCCTGCATGGGTCACTGTTTCTTATTGGCAGGTATTTCATAGCAAAAAAGAAAAAAAAAATTCACAAAATAAAAATTCATATCCTGTTATAACATTAAGAGTCAGAGGACCTCTGGGGGTATATAAATGCCTCAGGAGCATGTTTTTACTGGACTACTGCATGTAAAATGTAATAAGAAAAGGAAAAGTCACAGTTCACCAAGAAATGAGCCAGGATCACAACTGGAAGGTGTTTGAGAGATAGAAATCTCTCAAAGTCCTCATCACCTATCACTACATCATTCCCATTCTGAAAGTATCTTCCATCCCACCTTAGGAAATATTATCTCCTGGTCCAAGTTCAGGTGCAAGAACTGACTCAGTTAAGCCAGAAGTTACAAGAATCAAAGAGATTCCTCCTTCTACCTCAGTCAGCATCTCAAGAAATTCCTCAGCCAGAAAGACAGTCACCAGGGGCAGGACATCCACAAGCAACTGGCTGAAGGCTGCAGGCTGGCAGAAAGCTTTGTCTATAGGCTTAGCGCAGGTTGGGTGGCCTTGATCACACTAACCTGCTCTGAAGTCCCTGGTTCACAGGATGCTTGACATCTCCACCAGTAGCATTTCACCAGCTGCTCTGGTTTCTACATCACAGCTGAGGCCGTGGTATGATGAGTACAGCCTGAGGGGGAACAAAAGGAGAACTGCGCTGTATTGGAGCTCACAATATTCCAACTGTCTCTATCCTCCCTAATGGTGTGTGGCCTCTGGAGCAAGAGATAGCAACCACCAGTGCTCAAAGTCAAGAGGCAGATAGATTCTTAAGAGTACAGAGAACCTGAACTAGTAAAGAAAGTTTCTTCAGCTCTTCCTGAGCTTTTATACCTGTTGGCACATGGTCCACTTCTGCCTTCTGGGGTTTTTGTTTCCTCATCTGTAAAATGAATCAAATAATGTGTTGTATTTAGCTCTAGCAAATGAATGAAGGAATTCCCATGAACTCATTTTAAACCACAGTACTGATAAGTGTTTAGGGTTCCTTCAGTTAAAAAATGGAATGAGGTGGCAGAAATGTTGGTTCATACGAGAACAGATTCTAAAGTTAAATTGCCCCCAGTAGATTGCAGAAGCCAATTTGGAGATGCCCATAAAGTCCCTAATATAAGGAGGGATGAAGTACAGGAAGTAGGTTCTATTTGAGAATTTTGAGGGGGCACAGAGCTATTAAGACTGGGAATGAGCTTTGTAGAAGGAAGACAGATGTAACTAGAGAAATCCAAATAACCTGGACAAGTATCCAATAATCAGGGGACCAAAATACATTTTGGCATAATGATATCCAGCCAACAGTGTGCATCATAGCATCCCAGAACATTTCTTTAAAGTCAAAATATGAGATCATTCAGGACAATCCTGTATGTGCATTCCATATCTATACATACATAATTTATGTCTCCATGTTCAGGTAGAATGCTGTATTGAAATGTGTAAAATACAGCTATTTAATGACTTCTGGATATTTCTAAAATTTTTTTCAGAATATGAGGAGGAGGAGGAGGATAAAGAAGAAGGAGAGCCACTGGATTACACATAACAATGAATGACCAAGGACAATAAGCAAGGGTAATACAATGGGGTTTGGCTATTCTAAATTACACATCATGAGGCCAAAAGTAGCTGCATATTCCATAATCAAAGGTAAAATAAGCTTCTGATTGCCTGATTTTGTTCATTCAACTAAAGATGACAGTCTTTTTTTCATTTTATATGACAGCAGAATACATTAGAATTCATATTACACATATAGAGCATAATTTTTCATATCTCTGGTTGTATACAAAGTATATTCACACCATACATGTCTTCATACATGTACTAAGGGTAATATCTATCTCATTCCACCAGACATAGTCCTTTTAACCAAGTTATGAATTTCATTTGTGCTAGTTGTAGAATGAGTCTGTCCAAGGGGAACAAGCAGTGGTTGTTGTTGTTGTTGTTAGATATGCGTAACAGTAGAGTGTATTTTTTATGTATTATACATCCATGGAGTGCAACCCATTCCAATTAAGATCCTATTCTTGTGTTTGTACATAATGTGTATTTTCACTGGTCATGTATTCATATATAAACATAGGAAAGTTGTGTCCAATTCATTTTAATATCTTTCCTAATCCCATCCCACCTCTCTTCCCTTCATTCTCCTTGGTCTAATCCAATGAACTTCTATTCTTCCTTCTTCCCTCGCCCCTTTATTATGTGTTAGCATACACATATCAGAGAGAACATTTGGCCTTTGGTTTGGGGGTATTGGCCTATTTCACTTAACATGATATTCTCCAGATCCATCCATTTACTGTCAAATATCATTTCATTTATCTTTATGGCTAAGTAACATTCTATGGTGTATACCTGTCACATTTTCATTATCCATTACACCTAGGTTGGCTCCATAGCTTTGCTATTGTGAATTGAGCTGCTATAAACATTGATGTGGCTGAGTCCCTGTATTATGCTGATTTTAAGTCCTTTGGATATATACCTAGAAATGGCAACTTCTTGTCCTTAGAAAAAATCACTTTTTCCTTTGTAAGGACTAAAATAAGAATTACATAAATAACTTCTTTCAACATAGTTATTCCAAGATCATGAACAGTTCTGTTATAGCAAAAATAGCACATACACAAATAACAACATATCATATGATGTCAAGATATTGATAGGAAGAGGCCTAGAAGGCCCAAGTTCTCTAGAACTTTCCAAATGCAGGAGGCTGAATTGACTGGATAGGTGAGTGTAAAATTCAACTTTGGTTATGCACAAGGTCGACTCACTCTTATGTTTTTCACTCTGAACTGTTTTCTGTTCTCATAGCTGCTGTCCTGATATTCCCTGTAACTGCCACACTGGAGCAGAGGCAGCTTGGGGTCCAAATATTATGAAAATTATCTTTTAAACACATGGTGCTGTCCCTGAAATCACACACTTTGTAGGCTGCTTTGCCTTCTCTTCCCAGCTCCCTCAACTCCACTGCCTCTTTCTCCTGGGAAGCATGGCCTTCATAAATCACTGGCACATGGACACTTCTCCAAGTTCATCTTTTAGAACAAGACTAAGTCAACTCTTAAATCTTTTTTCAGTCAACTTTTATACAAATGAAAAAGTTAAAACTGACAAGAAAGAGTCCTGATTACAAAAACAAAATTGCAATGTGTGATATAGATGGGAAACACATACTGTTCTGAGGACAGTTTTGTCTTTGGTATCACATGGACAGTCACGTGCAGGACTCTGTATCTGGAATTCATGGACCTATTGAAGGGGACACTCACTGGAGGGCTGTAGATGGCACTGTAAAAGGACTTCAGTCTAATAACTGATGCCTAGGGTGGGAATTCAAGTGGCAAAGATCATGTGCTGCTTTGGTACTTTTTTCTCCTCTTTTTAGACCCTTTTCCACTTTGACATGTCCAGTTAAGAATCTAAAATGCAACTACATTTAATCTTGAGGTCTGACATTATAAGAGAGCATTTTCATTAATTGACTCTTAGAAAAGTGAGTCCAGGGACCAGTTTTTCAAGGCCCAGTATACAAGATGGTGGAGTACAGGAGTTTACATTCCTGGCTGCTCCATGCGATGAAACCAATAAAGCAGACAGGCAGCTTCTCTACAAAGTGTGTGAACAAAAAGGGGAGCGGGTACTTTACTAGAACCTAAAAGTGGACATTCAAAGCAGATTGGGAACACACAAGGTTGGATATAATAAAATAAGGAAAAAATCCCCAGTGGTTCAGCCGTTGTCACAGCAGGGCCAGAAGCTCCAGCCAGAGAGGTCCCCCTGTGAGCATAGTAGAGGGATAAGAGAATTAAAGGAACCTGCATTTTTGGAGGACGCAAGGCATGTCTGGATACACGGCAGTTAGAGACCAAGGATATTGCCCAACAAACCTGAAGGACATGCTGCACGATATCTGAGTGTGGGGAAAGAAGCTGCCATCTTTCCAGGTGATCTGTGAAGGACTTAGGAAGGAACCATTTTGCAGCTATACTCAGGGGCTGGCAACCAACGAAGGCAATTCCTGGCAAACTCAAGTTTGGCCCAAAATAAAGGCCCAGTAAACATGTGCTGCATGACATAGAGTGTGCTTAAGTGACCAGAAAAAATCAAACATGGAGAGAGGTTTACACAAGGGACAACTGGTCATTGAAACCCTCTGGCTCTACCCCACTCTCTCCAATCCAACTGCTTGCAGAAATGGCTGGGAGAGATGCATCTGGATGGGAAATCAAAAGGGTGAGGATGGGAGAAATTGTTTGGAGACTGAACCCGAGACCAGGAAATGTGGAGTCTGCAGGTGACAGAGGAGACTAAGAATTGGCTCCCCCACCACACAAGTGGAACCCAAGGGAGATCCCTGGGGTAAAGTCTCCCAGTGTGGACCAGCAAGTATAGGGTGCTGGCAGTGCACTAATTTAAAATCTCCAGACTGGCTGTGGGCTGGCGGGATAGTGGGATGGCAGATGAGGAAGAAGACCCGACCTTTGAGGAGGAAAATGAAGAAATTGGAGGAGGCACAAAAGGTGGACAGGGTAAAAGAAAGAGAATTTTTACTAAAGAATTGCGATGCATGATGTATGGGTTTGGGGATGATCAGAATCCTTACACTTAGTCATTAGATATTCTTGAAGACCTTGTCATAGAGTTCATCACTGAAATAACTCACAAGGCAATGTCATTTGGAAGACAAGGTCGAGTACAAGTTGAAGATATCGTCTTCTTGATTCAAAAGGACCCAAGAAAGTTTGCTAGGGTTAAAGACTTGCTTACCATGAATGAAGAATTGAAACGAGCTAGAAAAGCATTTGATGAAGCAAACTACGGATCTTGATAAATTTTGTACTTTGTGAAATTTCATTATCTTCTGTGGAAATCATATACAATAATTGTGTATTTTGTTCAGTAATATCCTAATATCTAGGCATGTAAATGAAAGATGGAGAAACAAAGTTTTCAGCCTTTATTTTCATGTCTTTGATTTTAGAGTGATCCTTGAGCCTTTAATTGCCTGCCTTTACATGACTATACTTGAATTACTTACTGAGTTTAATGACTACACGTAAGTTAAAGTACCTTACAAATTATGCAGTTCCTTCTGACTTTTGACTATCTAAAGGATGAAGTAGTATTTATGTGTTAGGTATATTTGTGCCATTATAAGCTATACTATAGCTGTTTAATGTGAAATCTAAGTGTCATTTTGACTATGACAGCTGAGACATATGCCTTACGTATTCTGAAGTTTTTAGACAACAGTGGTCTGAAATGTTATTAAAGATAGTGAACTGGTTTTTCTTTTAAGGAGATGATATTTGAAACTACAAGTTTTGTAAGAATGTTTATGTGTCTTAAATGATAATTTGTTTTAATATTTTCTAAAGAGTGATTTTTTTATTTTTATTTTTTTAGAAACTTTAAGTTTCATGTTGATGCTTCCATGTTGAAAGACTTTTTTTATTTAAAACCTTTTGGACTTAGGTTACTTTTTAAGTTTTAGAACTCATTTTCCCAATCTAAGCCAAAGGCATTCAGGCAAATACTTAAACACCTGAGTACAAAACAAAGGCTGAGGACAGTATCTCCCTATTGGAGTAGTTCAGGACTAAAGATCATCAAGTCAAGAACTAGTTTCTGGAGAGCCATACCTGAACCCACTGCATATTTAAGGACTCAAAGTCTGTTTAGTATACTGTATACAGAAAATGTTCATAAGAGTAATCAAGAGATCATGCTATAGCAAACCAGACATTTCTGTTCTTAATCCCTCACTCTGGTCCTGCACCTCCTCTCCTGTGTATTATTTAGTCCTTATTTATATTTTTAATGAAATTGCAAGTTCATAGTTAGGTTCTATTCCCTCCTCTGTCTCATCAGCCGTCTCCAACTGCTCATGTCCTAGGCAGACTGCACCCACATCTGGTCTCTACCTGGAACCTGGAGTTTATTCTCTTCCTCACCCAGAAGATACATCTTCTCTTCCTTTTCCCATCAAAACTGCTCTAGGTGAGACAAGGACCAGCCTCACCCTACCTTCCACCTCCATTTGTGGGGACAGATTCCCATTCTCCAGAAGTTCCTCCTCTGTTCCCAATTATGGACACTTATAGTAACTTGTTAAACTCTCTTATTAATTCTGGCACTCAGGCTTTCCCCATTAGGTGTGAAATCAGCTGTAGGCTGTTTATAGGACTTTTTGTCAGATTGAGGTGTTTTCCTTCTCATACTTATTTGCTTAGCACTTAGAACATGACTGGGTGTTGAATTTTGTGAAGTCCTAGCTTTATATCTCTTAAGATGATGAATAATTTTGTTAACGTGATTAATAGCACTTCTGAATATTCTATTGTTCACAGGACTACAGTATTCCTGGGATATTACTCACTTGATCATGATGTATTATCTATTTTATTTTGATATTTATTTTCCTAATATTTTGTGGTGTTTATTGTGTTTCTCTCTTCATGAAGGATATTAGTTTGTAATTTTCTTATCTTAAAATGTCCTTGTGATGACTGATATTTTAGCTCAGCAGTAAAGTGCTTGACTAGGGTTCACAAGGCCCTGGGTTTGATCACCAGCACTGCAAAAAGTAATCATAATTATAAATATTAATTTAAGAATTAAGTGTTGCTTGATTATTTTGTGATCAGGATCCTTCTGGCCTCATAAAATGGGTTTGGCGATATAATATATCCCAGGCATGTTATCATAAAATCTTTGTATAAGATTAGTATTATTTGGTTCTTAAATATTTGATAGAATCACCAATGAATATGTTTCTAGTGTCTATTTGGTAAGGTTTTTATAAATTTAATTACTATAAAATGTATATAGCTATTCAGATTTTCCACTTTTTTCTTATATATTTTGATAATTTGTTTTTCAAGATTTTTTTGTCTATGTTATCATTGAGCTAAATGTTTTTCCTATAATACATCCTTATAAGAAGATACACAGGACTACATTATGGTAATACCTTAGGATATGTTGAGATATCTTTTGTATTTGGATATTGCTTATTGTGCTTTTCTTTCTCACTTAATCTTGCTCTCATCAAGTTTATTAAACTTTTTGAAAAGTCATTTTTCTGTTTTGTTTTTTTGTGGTGTTATCATTTTCTATATTCTACATCATATCTTTACTATTTCTTTTCATCCACTTACTTTGGTTTAATTCCTTCTTTTTTTTTTCTCAAGGTGGATAATCAGAGTCAACATTAATTTTATCCCTGTGTCTTTTTCTAATGTAAGCAGGTGGCACTAGACACATTCCTTTCTTCAGCTGCATCCTGTTGCTAGGTTGCTTTTCAGTTATCCATCAGTTCAAAATAATTTCCAATTCCCCTTGTAATTTTTTCTTTAAACATAGGTATTTTTTTAAAGAAACACATTGCTTAATTTAAAAATGTTTGGTTATCATTCAGGTATTTTACATTGTTGACTCATAATTTAAGTGTTGTCAAATATGCTTGGGAAAAATTCTTAAATTTTGAGACTCACTTTATGATCATATTAGTTAACTTGACATCACTGTGACAAAACACCTGAGACAAACAACTTAAAAGAAGGAAAATTTGTTTAAGATAATGTTTTGAGAGGTTTAATCCATGGTTTTTAGCACCTTTTCTCTGGACCTGTGGTAAAGCCGAACAGCTTGGTTGGGGTCATGGTGTTTGGGAAGTGAGAGAGCAGAGGGGTCCAGGTCCCAATCTCTCCTTCCAGGCCATGCCACCAATGACTTAACTTCCTTAATCCAAGCCCCAGCTTCCAAAGTTTCCACCATTCCCAATTCCATCATAAGCTGGGTACTCAACATTCAGCACATAATCATATGTAGAAAATACAAGATTGCAACCACAACAATGATTGTACCTTACAGTCTACCTTAGTGAATGTTCCCTGTAATCCTGAAATTAATATGACATCTCTTCTCTATCTAATGTTCTATAAAAGCTTCAGGTTTTATAAATCTTTGATAACCATACAAACTTTTTTCTTGTACTTATTGTATCAATTACAGACAGATGAGTGTTTACAATTCTATTCATGACAGTAGATTTCCTTAGTTCTGGTCATTTTTTTTTTTTTTTGAAGCTCTAGTATTCAAAGGGCATGCACATTAATGAATTTCATGTTTTGTTAAAATATCAACTCCTTTATCATTGTGAAATGTCTCTTCTATAGTTCTGATAATAGTCCTTGTCTGGAAATCTATTTTAGGGCTCTTGTATTTTGTGCCATGTCAACTTAGCTTAATTAGAACTAAGTTCCCCAGAATCTCCTTTGTTGTACACTTCTCAGTTAGAATTGGCCCAAAGAGAAATTAGATAAAGGAGAAATGTTTATTATTCTCTTAACCTACTACAGTGGTAAATGGACAGTGTGGTGTTGGACAGATGGAGAGGTGCTGGCTCCTCCATTCTACATGAAGCTCTTCTTCATGACTGCTACTAGTGCATACCCACAATGGTTTTAGCCATCATCAGATGAGTGGCTAAAACTCCAAAAAGAAACAGCTCCCTTCATGAGTCCAACACTTCTTACTCTGAGGTCACACTTGTGCTAATAGACATATCAGCTCTCAGGCATTACCTCCTTGGTGATTCTTCTGACCCTCCAACTCCACTGTTCAGATCCTCTCTTCCCTAATTCTTTTTCTAATTTCAATGAGATAGTAAAATGTTATTCTCTGAGAAAGCAGCAAAGTTAATATTCTAACTGATGTTTGTAAAAAAAAAAAGAAAGAAAACACACAGTACCAATATCAAGAATTGCATGGGATATCATTAAAGATCCTAAAAATACAAAAGGCAAAATAAGAGAATATTATAACATTATGAACTAACCTACACACATAAATTCAAGTGTGGATCTATTTCTTGAAAATCCCAAGCTACTAAATTCACTCAAAATAAACCAAGTAAACTGAATAGTGCTCTAACTACTATTTAAACTATATTAATTTTTAAAAAGTAATCTCTAGGTCCACATTGATTAACTGGAAATTCTATTAACAATTAAGAAAGTACATTATGCTACATAAATTTTTTTCAAAAAATGTAAAAGAAGGAAACACCTTATGATTCATTATGTGAAGTCAGCATGACCTTGATACAATACAAATGAGATCCCTGACTTCTAAAAAACAAAACAAAAACCCCAAACCTATAGAACAATAACCATAATGAACATACATACAAAATTTGTAATGAAATATTAATAAATTAATTCCAGCAATATACAAAATGAACAATACAATAAGTGGGTGTGATAATTTTCTAACGTGAACTTAACTACATTAAGGTTCGCACCAATAGCTGGTGAGACATTATTTTTGCTTGTGTATAGAAGAGATTAGTATTTGGCGCAGAATCTTCACTGATATGCATACACATCATTAAATTCATTGATGGTCCCATAAAAAATAAAGATAGAGGGCTGAGCATGATGGTGTACACCTGTAATCCCACTTCCTGAGAGGCTGAGGCAGGAGGATCTCAAGTTCAAGGCCAGCCTGGTAAACTCAGTGAGACCCTGTCACAAAATAAATTAAAAATGGCTGGGTTGTGCCTCAGTGGCAGATGCTTGGCTAGTATGTAGAAGACTCTGGGTCCAATCTCCAGTACCGCAAAGATTAACAATAATAATCAAGATGGAGAAATAACTAATTCACTTTGTCTTCTGGAGCTGGGAAAGTCATCTCTTCAACTTTACTGTGAAAGCTCCCCTGCTTCTTAAACCTGTGGACTCAGAATAACTTACATCTGGTTCTCCAGCTTTGATGACATATCATGGGGCTTCCTGGCCTTCACAATTGTGAATCAATTCTCATAATGCATCCTCTCATACCTACATGTCTTATAGGTTCTCTTTTTGTGGGGAGAAACTTCCCTAATTACTGGGTTAATCCCAGGGATGCCTAACTGGCTCTCTGTGAAATAATCAATTGTTGTAATTCACTATGTTGATAGTCTAAATACTAAAACCATATAATAATATCAATTGATGCAGAAACTATATTTGGCATTATGTATTGCACTACCCAGTTTTAAGACTTAATATAAAGCTGCAGTTAGCAAGATATTGTACTATGGACAAAGAGATAAACACAGATGAATTTAACAAAAAGATTAACTTCCAGAAATAGGGCCCCATCAGTATGGCCAATTGACTATTGACAAAGGTAAAAAGGCAATTCAGTAAGAACATCTATTGGTGATTAAAAAAAAAAAATAGCAGTGTATTAGGAATAGAAGAGAATGTCCTCAAACTGATAAAGGACATCTACAAAACGGAACAGCTAATTTCACACTCACCGCATTTCCTGGTGAAAACCAAATACTGTCCCCACCACATTGGAAACAAGGCAAGGTGTCCACCCTCACCACTCACATCAGCATTCTATGTCAGTCTTAACCAATGAGATAATGCAGAAAAGGAAATAAAAGGCATCCATTCTTGGAAAGGTATAGATAAAACTGTTTCTATCACAGGTTTTATGATTGTCCATATAGAAGATCTCAAAGAATCTTGGTGGTAAACCCCCCAGCCCCTCTCATTAGTTTATTAAAACTAATGAGAGGGGCTGGGGCTGGGGCTCAGCAGTAGCACACTTGCCTGGTATGTGTGAGGCACTGGGTTCAATTCTCAGCACCACTTATAAATAAATGAAAAAAGATTTATATTTATTTAGCAGTATTGTAGGGTGCAATGTACATAAACAAAAATCAAACATATTTCTATTACTAACAATATAAAACTAGAAAGCAAACTTTTAAAATCTTAAAATCAATACCATTTAAAATGGTTCCCCCAGGGTGAAATTCTTCAAAAAAACATAATATGGTGTATAAATGGCAAAGGATTTTAAAAGGATAAAAGAACACCTAAATTAGGAGATATAATGTGTTTATATGGTTCAGAGGACCCACAGCGGTAATAGCTGAGTAATATCTGTACTCACCGGAGGAAGAAAAGCTGGGGCACATGGAGGCTGAGAAAGGGCTTGCAAATCCAAGGGGGGTTGGGACTTGTTCATTACTGTGGTTCCATGCAGTAGTGGTGAGCCCTCTGGACACTTTAAGTCCAACAATCAGAGTTCAAGTGTCGGTGGAACCTTTTGTTTAGTTGGGGTAAAGGTCATTATCTTTCCCTCCTTAAAATGGGAAATGTTTCCCCTCCAAGTTCTACTTTAGGGGACAGGCGGGATTCAGGGCAGGGAGAGAGGCTGCTCAGGACAGTGGCTGCTCCCTGAGTCCTCCATGGTCCCCTGCTGTTTGCCCGCTCAGCCCTGTCCCCCAGCGCTGACCCCTGGCTCCTCGCTAATTCGGGTGCCCGAGGCTGCGATCACTGGGAAACTGGATACATGGAATCTTGGTGTCCATGCTTGGGACATCCTGTCCTCGGCGACTCTGCCGGCTCCTTGCTTTCTGGCACTGGAGGTGTCCACCCCGTGGACAATAGGCCCCGTGACCCTGCAAGACCCCCTCTGTCCTCAGGTGACCCTCAGCAACTGGCCACATATTTGGCTCTATTGTCCTATTTCCATACAAGTAGAAAATACTTGAAATAGGAAAAGGCGTTCCTTAACTCAGGGGTGGGATGATCAGACTCAGTTTCCAGTCCTGGGTTCAAGCGGGTGGGGAGCAGTTCAGTCGGTTCCTTAGATTCTTGACTGTCACGGTTTTAGCGGAAGAATAGCGCGCTTCCGAGTGTCTATTGAGGCCAGTAGGGGGCGCAGGTGCCTAGGATTTTGCGCCCCAGTGTAGGGAATCCCTTGAAGCCCTGAATTCAGCCAAGAGCTGGGCCTTGATTTGAGTGTCCCGGAAGTTGAGTCCCCAAGTTCTTCAATGGAGTTCGTCCAGTGGGAAAGGTGAGAGGAGCTTGAGCAGCTCCAGGAGCGCGCCCCAGAATCGCAAGGCTCCCCCTGTTCCTGCCAGGCTCTGCTCTGAAAAGAAGCCCTTGGAGATCATGAAAAGTTCATTGTGATTCCTTCCCTCCTCTTCACGGAAAATTTTAGAGGAGTATTTGAAAGACTCTTCCCACCTAGTTAAATGTTCTCCGCCTGGCGTTAAACAAGAGTTTTCTTTAGGAGAGAGAGAGAGAGAGAGAGAGAGAGAGGTGTGTGTTGGATTTTAAAACTTTGCATGGTTACAAAGGACTGAAAAATAGTTGCTTTTTTTAAAAAAATGTTTTAGTTGTAGATGGACGTATTACCTTTATTTATTTGTCTTTATTTTTATGTGGTGCCCCGGGGATCGAACCTAGTGCCTAGGCAAGTGTTTTACCTCTGAGCCACAACCCCAGCCCCAATAGTTACTTTTTTGAGGGACTTACTTTGGAGCACCCGAAAAGAAAGACTCTGGGGACTTGGAAAGTTGTGTAGGGAGGGGAGACCAACTGAAAGGAGGGGACCAGCAAGGAGCTAAGAGGGTAGTTTTCAGTTGCTGGGTTTGAGATACCACATTTGCCCACTCTGGAGCCTCTCTCATGTCGTTAGAATCCCTTATGAATCCACCCAAGAATGCTGTGCACCCAGAAAGCTTGGAGCTATTTGCTTTCTTTGTTTTCACTAACTTGCCTTTCATCCTGGAATTAGGGAAATCTCTTTTGTAAGATGGGTAGTAGCTAAATCAGGTACCTTGCTGGCTTCCTTAACCCCTTATGTTCCATTGTCCCATTTTTGGAACACCAAAAAACTTAAATTGAGCCACAAATAGAAAATGTATGTAACTTCCAAATAAATGTGTTTTTAGAGTTCTAGTATTCTGAGAAACATAATAAGGGAATAATCTCTCATATTTACAAATATTATTAATGATATCATTATTAATGATAATAAATTATATAATAAGCTCTAGATTGAACTTTGCAAACTATTTTAATGCACCTGCATCAATTCCATTGAAATATTGGCAGAATTGAAAACTTGGGGCTTAATGGTTAAGTTTGACTGGCAGTACACTCTCTCCCCTCCCCCACATTTTTTTCCCCCTGCAGACAGGCTGCCTTCTGGGGCTAGAGAGGTTTAGATTGAGGGGAGAGGTTCAGGACTTGAGACCATCAAATCAAAGAATAGTTCTGGCTGAAGATTCAAGGACTGGACTCCTGTTCAGTAGACAGTACAAGTTTTATCAAAGTAATCAACAGATTTCTCTGTAGCAACCCAGGCATTTTTAATCTTATGCCCTCACTCCACCTCCCCTCCTTGTGAATTGTTTAGTCCATATTTAATTTTTATTTTTTAATGTTATTGCAAGTTCTTAGGTTCTGATTTTTATGTCTCACCAGCCATCTCCAATTGCCCTTGCTCTGGACAGACTGCACCTCCATCTGGTCCCTACCTGAAGCTTACAGTTATTTTCTCTCCTTCACCTAGGAAATATCCCTTCTCTTCTTTTTTTTTTTAAGTTTTTTAAGTTTATATATGACAGCAGAATGCATTACAATTCTTACTACACATATAGAGCACAATTTTTTCATATCTCTGGTTGTATACAAAGTATATTCACACCAATTCATGTCTTCATACACGTACTTTGGATAATAATATCTATCACATTCCACCATCATTTATAACCCCATGCCCCCTCCCTTACCCTCCCAACCCTCTGCCCTATCTAGATTTCTTCTATTCCTCCCATGCTCCCCCTCCCTACCCCACTATGAATCAGCCTCCTTTTATCAGAGAAAACATTCTGCATTTGGTTTTTGGGGATTGACTAACTTAATTTAGCATTATCTTTTCTAACTCCATCCATTTACCTGCAAATGATTTTATTCTCTTTTATTGCTGGGTAATATTCCATTTTATATATATGCCACATTTTTTAATCCATTCATCTATTGAGGGGCATCTAGGTTGAAATAAAATCAAGAATAAATAAATGGGATGGAATCAAACTAAAAAAGTTTCTTCTCAGCAAAAGAAACAATCTGTGAGGTAAATAGAGAGCCTACATCTTGGGAGCAAATCTTTACCCCTCACACATCAGATGGAGCACTAATCTCTAGGGTATATAAAGAACTCAAAAAGCTAAGCACCAAAAAAACAAATAACCCAGTCAATAAATGGGCCAAAGATCTGAACAGACACTTCTCAGAAGATGATGTACAATCAATCAACAAATACATGAAAAAAATGTTCATCATCACTAGCAATTAGAGAAATGCAAATCAAAACTACTCTAAGATTTCATCTCACTCCAGTCAGAATGGCAGCTATTATGAAGACAAACAACAATAGGTGTTGGTGAGGATGTGGGGAAAAAGGCACACTCATACACTGCTGGTGGGACTGCAAATTGGTGCAGCCAATATAGAAAGCAGTATGGAGATTTCTCGGAAAATTGGGAATGGAACCACCATTTGACCCAGCTGTCCCTCTTCTCGGTGGATACCCAAAGGACTTAAAAACAGCATACTACAGGGACACAGCCACATCAATGTTTATAGCAGCACAATTCCCAATAGCTAAACTGGGGAACCATTCCCTTCTCTTCTCCTTTCCATCAAAACCGCTCTAGCTGGGACAAATCCCCAGCAGCCTCACCCCACCCTCCACCTCTCTTAGTAGAGGCAGATTCCCATTGTCCTGCAATTTCTCCCTCAGCCCCCTTATGTGCATTTCTAGCAACTTGCTTAAGTCACCAATTAATTTTGGCAGTTTTCTGGTGAACTCCTTAGTATTATCTACCTACACGGTCAGTAATTTGCAATTTAAGACAGCTCTACTTCTTCCTTTTAAATCTTCTGCCTACAGTTTTCTTGCCTTGTCTTTTCCCCAGTGTTTGTGGTTTCTATTCAGGCTTTCCCCATTACATATGAAATCAGTTGTAGGTTATAAGTACTTTTTTCTCAGGATGAGGTGTTTTCCTTCTATTCCTCATTGTTTAGAAATTAGAACATGACTGGGTGTTGATTTTTTTTAATTCAACATTTACTGTCTAAATCATTTGTTGAGCACTTCCTACACTGTCTTTATTTTAAAATATCCTTTATGTTGTTCTTACACATTAGACATCTTTTGTGGGCTGGTACTTTGTCTCATCAGTTCTCTTACAGCTGAGAACATACATTATAAATCTTACACCTCATCGTGGAGAAACACAGGACTCAAAATAGTTTGAACTGAAAGGTTGTGAGTGCCTCTGATGAAAGCCAACCTTGACAGTTTTTAAGAAATAATCTGCTGTCTCATCACTAATAAATATTCTATATGGAATGTAAGAAAGGAAAAATAAGCCATAATTTTCTTCACTACAATTATGCTTCTTTAATACTTTTTAAGTTGTAGATGGAAACAATATCTTTATTTTTCTATTTATTTTTATGTGGTGCTGAGGATCAAACCCAGGACCTCATGTGTGAGGGGTAAGCACTCTACCTCTGAGCTACAACCCCAGCCCTGCTTCTTTAATATTGATCCTAGGACTATACTGTTTGAAACAGACATTTCTTAAAATTATAACTTGACAAGGAACAAACTCTTTTGACAAAATATTTGATGATCATTCCTCCTAATGATAATTACTTCCATCTCAGTGCAAGGAGTGGTGGTCATGTTATGTGTGCTCTTAACTAACAATCTTCTGACTAGCTAGTTATCTAGTTAACCAGATGTCAAAAGACTACATGGTTCCTAGGCTCTTAGGCATATTCCAACAGCTTCCAAGGGTTTTCATAGAAAAACCAAACAAAAGGATGCTACAGCCATTGAAAGTGCTCAGAGTGTTTTGTCTTTCCCTCTGCAGGCAACAGGATTGCTTCTTACTTTCAGCAATTATTTTAGTACTATTATTATTATTATTACTATTACTATTATTTAAGGCTTAAGAAATAGAAATTTATTTTCTCACCATTCTGGAAGCTGGAAGTCCAACATCAAGATGTCAGTAGGGTTAGTAGGTTAATTCTGAGGCCTCTTTCCTTGGCTTTCTTTCTTTCTTTCTTTCTTTTTTAACTTGTTGTTTTTAGATATACATGACAGTAGGGTATATTTTGACATATTATACATACATAGAGTGAAACCCATTCCAATCAGGATCCCATTCTTGTTGTTTTACATAATGAGGAGTTACACTGGTAGTGTATTCATATATGAGCCCAGAAAAGTTATGTCAGATTCATTCTTTCCTAACCCCATCCTGCCCTCCCTCTTTCCTTCATTTCCCTTTGTCAAATCCAATGAACTTCTATTCTTCCCCTCCCTACCATTCCTCATTATGGGTTAGCATCCACATATCAGAGAGAACATTTGGCCTTTTTTTTTTGCAGGGGGGAGGGGGGGTTGGAATTGGCTTATTTCACTTAGCATGATATTCTCCAGTTCCTTCACTTTACTAGCAAATGCCATAATTTTTTCTTTATGGCTGAGTAATATTCCATTGTGTATACATTACCACATTTTCTTTATCCATTCATCTATTGAAGGACATCTAGGCTGGTTCCATAGCTTGGCTATTGTGAATTGAGATGCTATAAATATTGATGTGGCTTCATCATCGTAGTATGTTGATTTTAAGTCCTTTACATATAAGCCAAGGAGTGGGATAACTGGGTCAAATGGTGGTTCCATTTCAAGTTCTCCAAGGAATCTCTATACTACTTTCCATAGTGGTTGCCCTAATTTGCAGTCCCTCCAGCAATGTATGAGTAGACCTTTTTTCCACATCCTTACCAACATTTATTGTTACTTGCATTCTTGATAATTGCCATTGTGATGTTAAACCACGACACAAAGAAAAGACTACCTGCTCCAATTTTGAATCAAATTAAAGCAAGCTTGACTTTGTGTACACAGGACTGTCTCTCCCAAAACCCCAGGCTAGAGATCTGTACCCCAGCTCTCCAGGAACATGGTTTTATAGCACAAAAAGTTGCAAAGGGGAGTGTCTTAGGAACTTATAGATAACAGGATTTTGACAAGCATAATACAAAGGCAAATAGCGGATTAATGATCTACATGGCATGATATTTCAAGGTAGGGAGTAAATTCAGATCCCAGAGGATTTATGAGGCTCTGCTGAGGTTTCAGAGAGGATTGTTATCTGGTCAGGGTGAGCTAAGATTTATGAGGCGCCACTAAGGTTTTAGAGATGGAGAGAGTCAAGAAGAGCCAGTCATGGGTGAGTTCGGAGCACAGGCAGGAATTCCAAACAAGTTTAGAAATTGCAGTCAGAAATTAATTTTTCATGACTTTGTGATGAGATGGCTCCCAATCTTAAAATGAAATTAGGCTGGGTTTATCAGTAACTGGAGTGAGATGGAATCTCAGTGTAGTTTTAATTTGAATCTCTCTAATTGCTAGAGATGTTGAACATTTCTTCATATATTTTTTGACATTCATATTTTTTTCTTCTGTGACATTCCTGTTCAGTTCCTTTGTCCATTTAGTGATTGGAATATTTGGAGGTTTTGGTGTTAAGTTTTTTGAGTTCTTTTTATATCCTGAAGATTAATGCTGTATCTGAGGTGCAGGTGGTAAAGATTTTCTCCCATTCTGTAGGCTCTCTCTTGGCGTTATTGTTTCCGTTGCTGTGAAGAAGCTTGATGCCATTCCTAAACTGACATGGTGTAGAGTTGGGCCTACTTTTTCTTCGAGGAATTGAACCCCTATATCAAATCCTGCACAAAACTCAACTCAAAGTAGATCAAGGACCTAGATATTAGACCAGAGATGCTATGACTACTGGAAGAAAAAGTAGGCCCAACTCTCCATCATGGGTGTTGAATTTTTTGAACTACCGTTTTTTCATTTATTAACATATTGATTAATTTTGTCAATGTAATTAACTGCACTGCTTAATTTTCTATTGATAAAATAGTTTAACACTCTTGAGACATCCTTTTGATCATGATGTATTAACTATTTTATAGTATTTTATCATGAAAAATGTTTATATTTATTCAAATAGTGTTGTTAAAATTTTTATCACATCTATCTTGTATGTATGTAAAGGATGTGGGAAATAAACTGGTTAAATTATAACTTTTAACTTCACATTCTGAACCCAACTCTTTTGAGTCACTTTTTACGTCACTGTCCCCACTGCCTGCATTTGCCCACAGAACAGAGTCCTAGGTGTCTTCAAGAGAACTGATTATTCCTCCTCTTGAAAGAAGGCTCCATCCCATCTTCTGTTAATGCTAGTGGGAAGCTTTAGACAAAACAATGTCTGATGCCTTCATCTTAGTCCAGCTCTGCCCATGAATCCCTCACACCAGCCTCTTATTGCTTTGAATATTGTTTTCAGTGATTCCAAGAGTCTGGGCAATTTCCTCTGCCTTTGATTTCATTGCTTGGTGTGTGGTAGGCAATCCCTTTGCACGTGCCTCACTGACAAAATATAGTTCAGTTTCATCTATTTGTGGGTATCTTCTAATGTTAGGTTATGTAAAATATTTTGTGGGTGCTTTGCAAGAAAATATGGAATTTCCAACAATGAGTATTTGCTTTTCTAATATCAAATTTCTGCCCTGCCTCTCTGTTTTCATGCTTTTCTGCATATACAATAACCTTGTGTTTCAATGTTAAGTCATAGCATAATTTTTCTGAAGGCATTTTAAAATGCCAATCAAAAACTGACATTTTTGGTATTAACAATACACAGGTCAATTAGAGGATGCCATTTATACGCTGTAATTCACACAGGCACAAGTTAGGATAATTCTGTGATTATCAACTGGTTAGAGTACTGAGATGCATTCCAATTTCAAACAAGCTAAAATGTGAAGAAAAAACTTATATTTTATGACTATTAAAATATGGGGTTTTTTTTCGAATTTAGAATGATCACCAGATTCACACCAGTGCCAACAAACAAGCAAAGACTCAATGAGCCAAGGAATAAGTGTGCTAAGTAAAAAGTTAGTGAATCGAAATATTGTCTTTAAAATAAAATTAGCAGTGGTCCAATTGGTTTTAATTCCCTTTGTTATCTTATGGCTTACATTTAACTTTTTTGAACCATTAAATCCAAATACAAATATTCTTCAGTCATTTAATAAATTTCAAAGTCAAGTCACTAAAGACAGAGAGGTTCACAATTACATTCCACCATTCACTGATAAAGGACCATGTGTGGGGTCAATGACTTTTGTTATGGTTTAAATGTGGTGTCCCCCAAAACTCATGTGTGAGACAATGTGAGAAGGTTTGGAGGAGAAATGATTCAATTATATTCTTAACCTAATCATGAATTAATCCCTGACGGGATTAACTGGGTGGGGACTGGAAGTAAGTGGGGTGTAGCTAGAGGAAGTGGTTCATTGGAGGCACATCTATGGTATATATATATTATACCTGGAGAGTGAAATATCTCTCTGCTTCCTGATCATCCTGTGAGCTGCTTCCTGTACCACACTCTTCTACCATGATGTTCAGCCTTATCTTAATCCCTGAGGAATATAGCCTGCTGAAACTGTGAGCACTCAAATAAACTTTTCTTCCTAAAATTGTTCTGGCTAGATCTTCTAGTCACAGCAGCAAAAAAGCTAACTAAAACAACCTTCATCATCATGTGCTCTCCTTCGGGGAGGTGATCTTATCCTGTCTGCAGAGCATAAAGGGTCTGCTTCAGTTTAGGATCCAGAAAGGCTCATGACCTCCCTGCTGGGATCCTGGGTTTCCCACTAGTCCCGGGAGAAACTTAAAACACAAAAGAGATGCCACACAAAACACCAACTGCACCATCAGCAGAAAGACCATGAACAATGTGGCCAGGAACAGCAGCAGGATTAGCTGATCTGGTGCCACCTTGGGGGAAGGCACAGGACACACAGGGACACAATCCTCCCAGTCGCCATGGTCCCGAGGCCCTCTGGGTCCCCAGGAATGCCAGGTAAGTGTCTCCCAGGGGTCACAGTGACTTCTCGCCCAGTTTTACAATGTTTTTACATGTACTTTCCCAATATCTTGTGGTGTTTATTTTATCTGTGTTCATTAGAAATGATAGTTTTTAGTTTGCTTACCTTAAAATGTCCTTGTGTGGACGGGGGTCTTATTAGCTCAGTGGTAGAATGCCAGCTGAAGAGGCCCTGGGTTTGATCACCAGCACTATAAAATTAGTAATAATTATGATGATGATGATGATGATGATGATGATGATGGCAATAAATATGAATAAAATAATTTAAATGTCCTTCTCAAGGTGGAAGCACAGACAGGACATTGATTTTGTCCTTGTGTTCTTTTCTAGTGTAAGCAGTTGGAGAGTTAGAGGGAGACACTCCCTTAAGAACTTCTTCAGCTGCATCCCATCACTCTTGATATTTTTGCATTTCAATTATTCATCAGTTCAAAAGCTTCCTATTTCCCTGGTAATTTTTTTTCTTTAACACATAAGTAATTTTAAAAGAAATAGATTACCTAATTTCAAAACATTTGGTTGGTTTTCAGATTTGTTATATTGTTGACTAACAATCTAACTTTGTTGTGGTTAAATAATACGCTGAATAAAATCTTTTAAGATATATTCAAGACTTATTTTTATGATTTATTATTCATATTTGTGTCACTGTGATAAAATGCCTGAAAAAAAAAACAACTTAAAAGAAGGTACAAATTAGTTTTTCTCATAATTTGAGAAGTTTCAGTCCATGGTCACTTGGTCTCATTGTTGTGGGCCTTTGGTGAGGCCAAACATCATGGTGTCAGTCCTGTGGTAAAGCAAAGGTGTTCACACCATAGTGTCTGGGAAGTGAGAGAGGCAAGTGCTCTGATACTGAGACACAATCCCAGCCCAAGATATAGTTTTATCACTGACAGATACAAGAGCATGTTGGGTCCTTTGGAGGAATTCAGCAGTGCTGGGATAGGACAAACTCCATCCCATTGATCCTCTTTTGGACATCTCTTTTTCTTTTTTTTCTTCTTCCTCCAGCAGCTTGGCTTGGAGCCTTTGCTGGGAGATTCTTTTCCTACCTAGTAAGTCATCCAACTCGTCAGTCCCAGCAGTCAAGCCTAAGGTGTGGGAGGCCAACCTTATGGGTGACTGAGTTACACTCCCCGGCTGGGTGCTGAGGCGCTCAGTCACAGAAATGGGTGTGTCTTGCTACAGCCCCATGGGTGAAGCTATGCTCACCTGTTCCTTTGTAATATAACCCCTTGCCCTATTTAGGATAGAATCTTCCATGGAAGTGCCTTGTGTGTGTTCCCTTCTCTTACTGTGCCCTTGGGTGTGGCCTACCCAGGTGTCAGTCAACCTGCTGACAGTGGACATCATGAAGATAGAGGAACCTGACCCCTTGCCTCATTTAAATAACTTCTCCTCAATAAAAGGGGTCAGCGCGTGCTCTCGCTCTCTCTCTTCCTGCAGACCCTTAAGGTCAGAGGAGCCATCACAGCGACCCCAAAGAAAAAGGTATTCAAAGAAAAAGGTATTTGTGTCTCTTGTGTGGTTATTTCGTGCAGCCCAGTTAGCCCAGTTTAACTGGAGTGACCCCTGAGCCTTTTAGTCGTGAGAACAGAAACCCAGCACTAAGGGACCTTCAGTTCCAGCCAATAGGACAAGTTCCTCACGGTGCACAATTCTCCACCATCTTGCTGTTATAATCAGATGTGTTCACACCTACGGATCACTTAAAACCGTGAGTCAACCAGCCTCTCACAGGACTGTATTTTCTTCCTTGCTTCATTCCTTGCAGAGTTGAGGTTGCTCAGGCACCCTGTCATGTTATGCAGAACTAGTGAAGTCAGAAATTTAATTTTATAATCACCAACAAAAGAAGAGCATTCCACCCAGAACAGGAACAATCACAGTGTTTGTTCAGGTTGAGAGGGCATTTCAGATGATTGATGTCTTCTTTAAGGCATCACATGAAGATGAATAGCAAATAACTCCTGTAACAAGCTCCGTTACTCTGCATCAATAGTTTTTCTCACAGATGCAAGATGGCAGGTATCCCACCAACATTTTTCATGGCTATTTGATTTTCATCTGTGGACTTGCCAAAGACAAGGTTTCAGAGAGTACAAGTATCCTTCTGAACTTTCAAAACTCTATGGTCCAAAAAATCAAACAGACGCCTGATTTGCCCTAGCCTATATACTTCCAATTTCACTTGGTTGTTGCCAAAACCCAGGTGCTGAAGATAGGCTGCTGTGTTTGCTAGTATGGAGTGCAACTGGTGCTGCAGCATATGAATGATTTTGGGCAGCTTGGGATTGTGCCAGGCAAACTTCCTGGGGTCTTTCTGGATGCTGTCCCAGGGGAGGCCATCTATGAGCTGTGTGTGAACTGAGTGACATTCAAACCATTAGGCAGGGAAGACTGGTTTTGGGAACTCCAAAGCAGAACCTCCTGATGCGAAAATGCCCAATTCACGTTGGCACCTTGTTCTAGCTCACAGCTCAAGTTCAAGCACAGTCTCAGAGAGAGAGATGGGTGTAGCCTGCCAAACACCAATCAACCTGTTTACTGCAAGACCCCTGCTACACCAAGGAATAAGCACCAAAGCAAGACTCCTCCCACTGAAACCTTATCTCTGCCTTTGATGTACTCCCCCTTAAATAAAAAATCAGGGCCTTTTTCAGATGTTCAGTTCCAGTTCCTATCAGGACTGGAAGACCCACCAGACACTCCTCTATTTAAATCTAAACTTTGGCTTTGTCTTACTTCTTACTGATTATTTTAGACTTTTTATTTTCCCAGGAGGCTCACACCTCCTGAGCAGGAACCTGCTCTGTCTGGGTGCTGGTCACCCCATCACACTGTCTATTGATGGGGATCTTGTGGTGCCATCATCAGCCAGAGCTGCCTACTGAAGCCTGTTATAATTGAACTCTTGTACTTGATATTGTATTGGCCTGTAGAGCTGGGTGTAGGTAGCTGTTGTGTTTAGAGCATAATTATTTGTTTGGTATGGAAGGTCATTCTGTTGGCTAGAAGTCTTTTATAGATTCCAACACCTAAGCTGGTGTGATAGAGAGCCGCCTGCCATCCTTGGAGCTCCACGGTACTTTGGTTTGGCCTATGGTACACTGGACTATAATAGGTTCCTCCCTCATATATAGGAGACATAGCCGAAGACATACTCTAGCAAAAGCTATCTGTGCTGACAAAACAGGAACTCAATAAGCCATCAGGCTATCTGGGTGAGATGGAACCATCCTATTGTAAATATCTTACTGTTGCTGTCCAAATTGCTCCATGTTATGAACACTCCTTTTCAGTGAAGATGCCAGATGCTGTGGTACCGCGGTCAATTCTGAGCATTTGGGGGGGGGTGGGGGGCACTGCCGCCACCTGGCTTTGGGAAGGAGAAGCTATTGTGTCTGTGCATCTGTCAGGGTCACTGGGGACTCAAAAGGTGGTTTGGCATTCAAATAAACTTTATATATATATACATACACACACATATACATATATAAATATAATATAAAACTATATATATATATAGTTTTAGTTTTTGATGGCTCTTTATTTTATTCATTTATTTATATGCAGTCCTGAGAATCAAACCCAGTGCCTCACAAACGCAAGGCAAGCGCTCTACCACTGAGCCACAACCCCAGCCCCCAAATAAACTTTTGAGAACCAATCCATCAACAGCTTGTAACAGGGGTCCACTTCACCTTTTGAATATAGTTCTGAGGCTTATTTTTTAAAGGGACATTTTTTTCCCTTTTCCTTTTCTCCCCCTCACTCTCCCTAACCTGGAGGCCAGATTACCCTGAGTTATCTGTGTTCCACAGGAAGGAGATGTCTGTAAGAGGATCTCGGAAGTGACAAATAACAAGTGAATCCTAACACTCCATCAATGCCCCTGGACTCCCTGTCAGGGCACATTTGGAATATAGCCCTTAAGGAGCTCCTTTAAAATCCCCCTGTTCCTTCTGATGGACAGAATCACAGCCTCAGGGACAGGAGTCCCCTGTGTTTCTCCTTTGTCAGAAAAGCAATAAAACAACTTTTTCCTTTTTCTCAAAACTGTGTCCTCATTATTAATAGGCATTCATTGGCACTGGGGACAAGGACCAAGTTTTTAGTTACAAGCTGAGTTCCTTCTGGGCCTGAGAGTTCAAGCTCTGCCTCTTCTCCTCACCACCTCCTGCACATCTTGCCCCACCTCCATCCCTCTCTCCTCTCTGTCCTCCTGGCCTGCCTTGTTGTTCCACTCCTCATTCCTCTTCTTGCTCCTCCTGCCCACATACCCTCTATCCCTCCCACATACACACCATACAGGCCAACACAGGAAGGGGTTGCCCTCATCTGCGATGAAGATGAAGGAATATTTTGTATCAGAAGAAAAATCAAAAACAATCACATTGTTTCTGGTCAAGCTCAGTTTATGAGGAGACCAAAGAAGATGGCTGCACCTTAAAGCTGAACTTCAACCACAACTATTCCATTTCCTGTACCTCATGGCTAGAATCTGGCCCTCATCTTGAGGGACTTGAATACCCTAGGCCCTTTTCTAGCACCACCTCATGGCCATCATTGGGCACATAGAGATCCCCATGGTGCTAGGGGCTACAAGCAGCAGGAAATCCTGACCAAAGAAAACCGTCCAACTGCCCCATTTAGAATGAGCCAAGTGTACTGAGCCAAAGTCAGCAGGCTCCCAGGTATACAGAATCTGCCTCTCCCTCCCTGCTTCCTTGTGTCCTCTTAGCCTCAGATGAGATTTCTGCACCCAAAGCCAGCCTTTGAGAAAATAAGGGCCACATCTAAAATAATCTCAACACTTGTAAAATCCTAAGGCCATCACTGGAGCATTTCCAGAGCTCAATTTTAAATTTAGTATTTTTGCTATGTCAGGCTATGCCTTAAGGTAGTGTCTTAATTTTACTAACTTGATTTAGTGTTTTGTTTTAATTCCAACATTAGTCAGCACATGAATTAAGAGTATGTGGCAGGGGCTGGGGATGTGGTTCGAGTGGTAACTGTGCTCGCCTGGCATGCACGGGGCGCTGGGTTAGATCCTCAGCATCACATAAAAATAAAATAAAGATGTGTGTCCACTGAAAACTGGGGAAAAAAAAAAAAGAGTATGTGGCAGCCAGAATAATGGCCTCCCCAAGAGATCCTCTTCCTAATCCTTGGATGTGAACACACTTCATTCATTATCTAGCAAGGGACTTGCAGATGGGCTTATGTTAAGGATTCTGAGATGGGGAGACCATGCTGAATGGCACAGGGTAATCCATAACATCCAAATAATCCCATGGGTCTTTAACATGGAAGAAGAGGCAGAGAAAGAGGTCAGGGTGATGGATCAAGCACTCTGCCTGCTTTGCTGGTTGTGAAGGTAGAGGAAGCAGCTACCAGCCAAAGATTGACCTATCAATTTTAGGCCTGTTGGGACCCTTGGTGGACTCCTAACCTACAGAACTCTAAAGAAATGAGTTTGGGGTGTTCTCAGCCACGATGTTTATGGGAATTGGTTACAGCAACAACAGAAAGTCAACACAAGTGCCTCTCTAATTCACTTCACCAGTGACGAGATCTGAAGGACGTGATGAACTCTGCACATTCTGAAGGCCTAGGTTGACAGGTCAAGAGATACTATTACATATTTTAAGTGGTACCTGTTCTGTTTTCCCTTCCAGCCCCCTTTATAGGACTTAAATTCTATTTCCCCTCACAGGATTTCATAAATTTAACTGTTTCTAGGAAATAATTATAGAGTGATAGCTTAATTTTAATTCTAGAAGGCAAAAGAATACAAGAATTTTTCTGAAGGAATCTTTTAAGATTTTTATTTCAACATTTATGGAAGTATAAGAGGACAGATAAATGAGGATGGTGAGTTAATCTGTCTGCAGCCCCACCTGGCCTGAGCGGAGAGGATATGTCACATTCCTCAGCAAACTGACTCAGGGGTAAGAAGGTCTGGCAGTCAGTGTAGGTAATAAATGATGGGGGTGGAGAACATAAGGGCTGGTTATCAAAGAAAAGACAGATGGGTTGCTAACAGCTAACCTGGGGATCACACTTTCCAGCACAATGAGCTGCTATTGATTATCCCAAGTGCTCCAGCTCCTTCTTACCCTTAGGCATATGCACAAAGAAGAAAAAGGTGGTGGGGGGTTCTGGGGTCTATAAAACAGCAAGACACACCCACTCCTCCTGACACCCAGCTCTTTGCCCACTTCTGAAGCCAGAATTAGTGAGACAGTCAGTATAAACAGGTCAATCAAGTCAGGTCGGTTTAAGGAGGCCAATTTTGAGTGAGTCTGGCTAGTTGGAGACTGTCCCCTGAGGGATTGAAATGTTAATTCCTTCAGAGCCCTTCCTCCACCCAAGAACTACCCCTGCTCCAACCTGTTGCTAAGGTAACCAGTCCCAGGAATAGCTCCCTACAGGGAGCTATAAGGTTGTTAATTAATGTGGGCTGCACCATCCTGCCCTTCCCACTTCAGCCTACCTGTTTCCCACCTTTTGGCCATCCCACTAAGCATTTCCTAGGTCTAGTCACTGCCTAGGCCTAGTCCCATAGTAGGAAGGAGAAAGATAAGGCAAAGAGGCAGGAGAACAAAGGAAGCCTAGGACATATAAAAAGGGCAGAACACCTCACTTCTGGGGATGCCAGGATACCAGCTCTGGCCCCCTCCTCCCTCCCAGGAGAAGTCTATGTTATCCCCTTTTAAATAAACCCTGCTTTATATGCATGCCTTGGCATGCTTCAAACTTCAACAGGTGAGGAAGCAGGACTTGTCACCCATAGATAACCAGCAGTACCAATTCTCTTCAGAGAAGTCTGCTGTCCCTGTCTCTTTCGTATATAAAATATGCTTTCTACACTTGCCTGGGTGTTTCTCGGGGTGTTTAATCCTAAACACCAGGGGAACAAAGACCCATTCCTGATCTCCAAGATTGGTATCAGAATGGCATAATTTTCAACTATGGTTCTTAAATAAATTTATTTAATGTTTTGACTCAATGATATAAAACAATGTGTGTTAAACTGTGGTCGGTAGCCCACCTGCATCAGAATCACCTGGGATGCTTATATTTAAATGCAACCCTAGGGTCCCACACCCACAAAAGTTCTTGGCATTTCATCCCAGGAAATTGCTCCCACAATCTTCACAACTGATTTGTGAAACAGACTGCATTTGAAATTAACAGCTCCAAAGCCTTTTAACTTCTGACTTTCCTTAAGCTGAAAATGGAGTCTGAGGGACTTCCCTGGCCCTGAGGGCACTGCCCAGAGGAACTGAGTCTGAGACATGTTTCTGATTAACACAGCCTAGCTAAATATACACATGGTTATTTCCTGCCTTTTGTCCTACTGCACCCCATAGCTCTTATAAAAGCTTTCCATGCTCTTGAGTCACAAACGATGGAGAGTTGAGAAAGAAAATGTTCTCTATCTTGCTCAAATCCAACATTGTAAGAAACCTTTATTTCCCTTGCCATCCTAACTCCTGAGTTTTAATGGAACACAACAAACAGCAAAATATGTCCTTCCCTGTGTAAACTGTAAGGCAAATCAAGTTTAAAGATCACTCCATCATATTATATATTGGAAATTTTTGTAAAATAGAGGAAAAATGAATTTTTAAACTTAGACTTTATGGATTAGACTATTATTTTTTCATGACAGTTTGTCTTTCCTATTCTGATATACTTGTTCTGGGAAATGGTGTAGAAATGCAAAACAAAACAAAGAAAAACTATTTCCTTATACACATATTTCTTTAATAGCCACCAAAAAAAGATTGTTGTTTCCTCTCATCCTCCCCATCCATGAGTTACGTTGGCCTTCAACATATTGCTACAGCAACATAAATAAATCTCTATCATACATTTATACACACATACCCACATCCTAGGAGCACTCTGAAGACACAGACTAGGCTTCAGTACAACTAGGACCTTGCCCAGACCACTTAAAAACAAGCAGAGGGCTGCTATATGCAAGACTTTCCATAGGCTTGGTATGGCCATCAGTTCCCAATTCGCCTGAGGGAAGTTAGGATGACAAAGGGATAACATACCTAATGGGGGTAGGGACAGTACAGTTTGGAGAACATGTAAGAAATGAAGAAGATCATGCTAGGCTAAGCATGACAGGGCATCTAACAAGTCACCAATTCCCCACACAGAATCAAAGCTCTCAGAACTGGTGGTACAGCATGAAGTCCAGCCTGACTTGCCCCAGAGGAGCTACCTGGTTAGGTGTGGATCTGTGAGCAGTGCTCACTGAACCCCACTGACACTGTCCAGCAGGGCACTGCTGCTCAGTAGTGTGCTTCTATAACTGTGGAGGAGCTTCAGCATTGGGATCACATGTCCCATGTGTAGAAGGCAGCTATTTCCTTCGCGTTGACCATCTGAGGACAGCTGTTGAGATGAGAACCATGCTCTGGCAGGTGCTATGCCACTGAGGCTGTTCAAAAGCAGTGTCACAAGTGCTACTACGCAGTCTCACATGTGCTTTGCTTAATGCTGGGCCCAGGGGAATTTGGCTACTGTTATTCCATCACTGCCAGGAAGTCATTCTACCTTTCTGCCTACCCCACAAGGACACGTCTCTGACTGCATCTTCAGACCTCCAGCAGATTTAGAGGAATCAAGCCCAGATTCTCCTCAGCAGACAGGTAGTTGTGCAAAAGAGGGGCAGGCCCATTCTTCCTGATGCTTTAAGGACCTGTGGTGGCTTTGCTTCTTGTGTGGCTCCTGGAAGGCAAGGGTCACAAGGCTGGAGTGCACAGCAGGGGCCTTAGAGATTTCACCTGCAAGAAAACATAAAACAACCCTGTTCAGATGGAACTGTCAGACCCTGTTGACGACACCCAGAGGCTGGAATGAGGGCAAAGCGTGCAGGAAGCCAGAACATGGCAGGAGGGGATTAAGAGGATGAGCTTCCAGGTCCCAGCTTAGAGGAAAAGCCTCCCTGTGCACCCAAATTCCTGCTGCCCCAGCCACTGCCCCACTATACTCTATGTGGTCAGATCCTACCATTTCCTCTGGATGAGCCAGTTCATGCTACAAGTTATGTGGTCTGAAGAAAAACAAAAAAGTGGGGAAGTTTGCCATCTTCTAGGAAAAGTAGTGCCAAGCATGAAACATGCACATGTAGAAAAAGCCTGTGGTAGGAAGGAGAAAACATGTTGGGGGAAGTTCCCCTGTTAAGTGTGTATCCCAGTTTTCTTGAGGAGAATTCAAAGGGGCAGGGATGAGACCATCTACTCTACTCTTAACAGATGAGGGGGCAGCAGTTCACAAAGGCAAGGAGGACAGCCAAAGGCACACAGCCAGTTAGTGACAAGCCTGGAGTTACAGCCCAGGCATCAGGAAGTATAAAGGGAGGCCTGCACACTGGAGATAGCCAGTGGGATCTGGAGGCTACTGGGTTACCTTGGCTGGGACAGGATAAGGCTGTACAGAAGCAATCTTGTAAGTGTTGTGCTAAAGAGGCTCAGGAAAGAAAGGAATCATCAGAGAAGAACCAAAGGGAATTAAAAAACAAGAGCTGGTTAAACCATGGCCCACCCTTAATCACAGTGTGGGAGTCAACCCTTTTGGAATATAACTAAGGAAATATTTCTTTTTTTAAAATTATTTTATTTGTAGATGGACAAATAAATACCTTTATATTATTTATTTATATGTGGTGCTGAGGATCAAACTCAGTGCCTCATATGTGCTAGGCAAGTGTTCTACCACTGAGCTATAACCCCAGCCCCAATTTAGGAATATTTCTAGGAATATGTTCAACTTCTCTGGCGAAGTTTAATGTCTAAGTTTAAAAGTTTAGTTTCTGAGTTTTAAACCAATTAGTGCACATCAAGTTTTTCTTCAAAGTACTAAGTAATAAGCACTTAGCATTTAAGTAAATGTAGAGAATATCTAGCATATATATATATATATATATATATATATATATATATAATCTCTTGCCTTAAGATTCAGTGTTTATTTATTATCAAATTTTATTTTATTTTAGATCAATGAGACCAAGTGGATTTTTTATCATGTTTTTTAAAGAAAAAATGTGTCAAAATCAAATTGCTGTTCTTAACATAATATTTTGCACTAAAGTCAATTTATAAGGTTGTGCCTTACTCTACTTTATCATAAAGTAGTTTAGGAAAGTCCAGAATGCCCAAATGGCCTAAAGACCCCTGTACAGATAACTAATTCTCAGAAAACCTGCAAATGTCTCTGTCCTCAAGAACCAACTGAACTACATTTCTCCTGGCTCCTTGTTTAACTGACATCAAGGAGGAAAAATTGAAGTGAAAAAAGAGAGATGATGACAAGAGAAAAACAAGGGCAGGGAAGGGAACTGAATGGGAGAAGTGATAGGATGGAATCCTAACAGGAGGCTAATTAGGAGCTAGGACCAGTCAAGTGGATCAGATATCTCTCCTCTGGAAGAAGAAAGAAGGTCAGGGTTACCTACAGACCTGATGATAGACAGTGGTGTGTTAGAGGCAGGTTCTTTGGCTCTGACAGGTGTAATCATTTCCTTACCTCCAAATTAGTCCTTGCCTTCTTCAAAACATCATGTGTCCTGGTCACTGAAACAACAAAACAGCCCCACAAAGCAGGAATTACCAGCTGGGCCCTACTTGTTGGGCATGTGTGTTCTAAAGCATTTTCTTCTGACCCCTCAATCATGGCCTCTTGCTGACTCCTTCCTTCCCTCCCTCTGCACCCACAATTACTCATGGCACAGGAAGTTTGGGCCCAGTGCATCAGACTCTCCTCTCCCAACATTCCAGTGCCTCTGTGGACACTGTTCATCTGCAGCACAGTGGGGCATCTGTAAGATCACCCCTTTCCTCTGCTGCTCCACAGCTCAGGGGCACCTACACTGGTTGACGATGAACTGCTCCATGTTCTCCTTCTGCTGGTTGGCAGTCTTCAGACGCTCAGCTGTGCTCTGAAGGAGCTTCTCCTGTTTGGATACTTGGGCTCGCAGATCCAGTAGCTCCCTTTCCATTGATTCATCCTGGGGAAGAAGGATAGGCTCTCAGACAACAGTATGGAGACCAAAAGCATCCAGTGCTTTGTGGTTCCTACCAATTGGAAGCAGAACTCTATAATCTTCTCAACACTCTCTGGAGTATGTTCTCTCCATTACAGCCTCTTGATCCTCCAGTTCAGGACAGTTGAGGAAGAGGCCACAGGTAAGAATGTTGAAAACATGAAAGCCCCCAGACTAGCACAGGTCTACTGTCCTGTGGCCAAGGAGACCCTGACCCCAGACTAGCAGAAAACTCCCAGTTGTGAATAAGACCTCCAATTCAGTCCTTGTAAAAGTTCTATCTCATCCTTCCCCCATCCATACAAGATTTGGAATTTCAGAGATATGATGTATGGGACACAGGGCTGCCCTGAAGACAGTGTGTAAGTCTCTAAATATCTGTATAAATGTGAAGATGGTAAAGCACCTTCCCTGGAATTAGCAGTTAGCTCCCAAAAGATAACAGCAATATTTGTCTGGAACTCGAATATCTGGGAAGGGATCCAGATGCGGGACCACTCCAGGCTTAGCAATAAGAGCCAGCCTGAGATCACAGCAGATCCTGGGGTTGGGGGCTGGGGGCTGGGGGGGACCTTGGCATAGAGATGATAATTTAAAAAGATATTTTGGGATTCTAGGAGCATGACCATAAGAAGCTTCAGGCTCATGGTGATATCCTCTGATCTTTTGACCAAGGAGACCTGAGGGGGAGAGAAACTTCAAAAGGCCCCTGAATTTCAGTCCACTCAAACTTCAGTTATAGTTCCTCCATTTTTTTTTCTTTCTCCTCTTTGATTTCTGATCTTGGAGGCTGGAGTATAAGGAGGAGGTAAGGTAATCAGAGCTGCCATGAAAGCAGCTGCCATGGATCAGGGGTTTCCCTCCAGGATGCTCCCCTAAGGTGGTGTCCATACTAATTTCCCATGTGGTTCCTGACCCTCGGAAAGCTGTGGGACTAAGGAGACAGAACCATACCAGAAACAGAAGAGCAGTATTTGAAATGGAAGAAGACATTAGTCTCTTACTGCTTTGCCAGGCAGTGCAGGGCCTTGGGAACTTGGCAGGGCCGCTCGCCAGAACATGGTCAGGAGGGAGGCTGACTCTTCTAGGGTGTGTTGTAGGGCACTGATACTGCTGCGTAGCTCACGGACTCCTTTGTTGCCTGGTGCCTATGGAAAGGGGAAGGGAACCATGGAAAACATTCAAGCTGAGATATCTCAGGGCTCAGGATATCGCAGGCCTGTACAGGTCTTAAGCTTGCTTCCTTTTAAGTGAGGCACAAAACATGGGATGCTTGAACCTATAAAATCCTGGTTCATCCCTGTGAGGTCCCAGGACTGAAGTGCTGCTCCCTTTACCTGGAATGCCTCCTCCCACCTGGACACCCTATAAGTCTGTCAAAGCACATTCCCATGTCATGTCCTCTATAGACCTGTTACCTTCCTTTCCTGCAACAAAAGACCCTTCTGCATTGGTCCATTCAAGGCACAAGAGGTGGCTTCTCACATCGTGCTCTTGGCACCTTAGTTTGCTTATCAACAGAGGTCTGTGTCTTGCCCTTGAGTCCAGGCTCTCTGGAGGCAGGGCTGTGTCTATTCATCCATGGGTCTCTGGTGGCTCGGCATAGTCACTGATCCTTGGTCTCTCTCAACAGTAAAGTACTCTGAGAAGCACTGCTTCCCAGCCTTTGCTCTGTCTCAACAAATACCATAGTGTCCCACTTCTTACCCTTTCCACACACAAGGTCCTTATGGACGCAAATCCCTCAGCATCTGTCCATCTGATTGATTTTAAGTGGGCCAGCATGGGCCACCATGAGTGTAACAGGTAATAACTAGCAGAGGGTGCTGAGTTCAACACAACATCACATGAATGTCAATACTTAACAAATGCACTACTGAGGATGGTGACAATGTTGCACAGACTTCTCTGGGGCTCTAAGGAAGATTATCTAGTTGGCCTTCTCTACAACAGAGTAGAACTTAGAATGAATCAAGAAAAAGGGAAGCAAAGGCTTGGCTAGAATAACTGGAAGATGATTTCTCTGTCATTGGGAGATGCAGGCCACAAAAATAAATAGTGGAGAAGGAAGTAGAACTAAGGACAAAGGACACAAAGAAAGGGTGAACCCAGGAGGTGCAGGTGTGACTACCTCTGAGCTCTGAGATTCAAGGCGCAGGAAGTTGCATGTGGGTCTCAGGAGAGACAGGATCTTTTGCACCAGCTGTTTTCCCTCCTCAATCTGCTCCCTGAGAGCAGTATAGTCATCGATGTGGCCTATGACATGGCGGCCATTTTTGTTGGCGAAGGAGCCATCTGTAGTATCACCCTCCAGCTTGGGAGAGTTCTTCATTCCTTGAGGAGCATCTGATTCCAGCTCTGTAAAAGAAAACCACGATAATATAGGATCTGTTGTTATTCATAATGATATCCTCAGTTCCAGCCAATGCAAAGAGACAGTGAAAGGATCAAGAAAGGCAGCCTTCAAAAATGCAGGATGGGTCAAGTCCAGACCTTCTGGTTTCTTTATTTTTATAATCTTTCTTACATCATTGCATAATAAACTTGCTAGAAGACAGATTTTATCTTTATTGAAAGTGGACTATTCAGGACAAATAGTATTATAAACATGAAAAATTTATGGATAGAAAAGGCACAGACAAGTAAATCAGCAGGACACAGCACATATATGAACGGAGAGATTACAGGGCAATGATGCAAACAGAACAACAGGACAACTGTGGGAAGAAGAAGAATGAAAAGAAAGGCAGCCACAGAAGATTCAATGAATAGGACTGAAGGTTTTCTGGCATGCAGAGAAAATTTTCTAAATTCAGATATTATACTTACAGAGAACTAACAGTTATTTGCATTAATAATTTTCCGTCATGGTGTCTGAGCCACTTAGTTGCCATATTTACCATTTTTCCTGGTGACAATGGCAGTGTCTGAGCCAGGAGAAGAGGAAGAAGAGCTGGGAAGGACCAGAGCAGGAGAATTCATGCCAACATCACGAACTGGAGGGGAAATAACTGAATCTAGGGAGTAAAGACAATCAAAATTTTCAGAACCCCTGGAACATTCTGCACCCCAAATCATGCACAGCCTAGTCTTTACCACCCAAGTCTAAGTTGACAGGACTCCCCTTTCACAACATTAGCATCCATATGCCACAATGAAAAGCAAAAGCCAACAATCAGTTCGCTTGGTATGTTTCCATTATTCAGGAAAAAAAGTGTAACTTTCCATTTAAAAACTTGTTAGATATAATTTTTAAAAAAATATTTATTTTACTTATTTATATGTGGTGCTGAGAATTGAACCCAGTGCCTCACACATGCTAGGCAAACACTCTGCCACTGAGCCATACCCCCAGCCCATTGTTAGATATCATTTTATAAACCCAATCCTGAGTAGAATTTTGTATGTGCTATTTTGTATAATGCATAGATGTATGCATACATATGTTAAAATGTTAATCAAAGGTAGTGGTACAACTCAGTGATGGACTGCTTGCATATTATGCACAAGGCCCTGGGTTTGTTGTTTTTTTAAATATTTTTTATTTGTTTATTTTTATGCAGTACTGAGAATTGAACCCAGTGCCTCACACTTGTGAGGCAAGTGCTCTAACACTGATCTACAGCTACAGCCTCCTTGGGTTTTTTTTTTTTTTTAGGTGCTGGGGATCAACCCCAGGGCCTTGTGTTCATGCAAGGCAAGCACTCTACCAACTGAGCTATATCCCCAGCCCTAAGACCCTGGGTTTGATTCCCTAGTACTGCAAAAAGAAAAAATAAAGTTGATAAAAAACGTGAAATATCAAAAAAAAAAAAAGGACAGGAAGGTACTGCTAGGGGAAAATGTGGGTCAGAGATGAGGTTTCCAGCTCAGGTCTNTTCAACAATAACAACCAACCAATGAAAATATATGCAAAAGACTTGAATAGATATTTCTTCAAGAAAAATAAAGTTGAATAAAAAACGTGAATATCAAAAAAAAAAAAAAAAAAAAAAGACAGGAAGGTACTGCTAGGGGAAATGTGGGTCAGAGTGAGGTTTCCAGCTCAGGTCTCTGGGGACTGGGAGGAAGAAGGGACTAAACCATGGGGCTGCATCTCAGCTGGTACAAGGAAAAACTCTAAGAGGGGAAACTTGGTTAGAGGCAAGAGGATGGGGCAGAAGTGGATGTCTGTCACCTAGAATGAACATGCCTGCCACCCAGTACTTTCCCATGACTCAAGACCATGTCCATCATGACAGCCCCATAAGAGTGAAACAGACATTCAATAAATGCTGAGAAGTTGATGCCAACTGAGTATGGTACTTAGCAGTCCATAGATATTTCTTACTTGATGGCCACAACAAGTCCATGTAATTGTCCCTTTCATTTGACAATTGAGGTCATAGTTTCATAAATGAGTATTCAGCAAAAAAGGAAAAAATAAGGATTAACTTGACTCAGTAACATCAGACAGGAGAGTTTGAAAGCTCAGCCTTATGGAAACCTGAGCATCAGTGATTCTTGATTAGAATAAAATTGGCGATATGGCCATGCAGGTGAGTGGAGAAAGTGGGTTAAATGATACATCAAAAGTAAAAACAGAAGAAGATGTAGAAGTTGAATGATGTGTGAAGAGCTTAGGTATGAGAAATCTGTTAACTTTCAATTAAAGTGAGGAAAGCAAAACTGAGACTAGATATTGAAGAGAGTAATACAGATCTGATGAACATGTGTATTTACATGCAGGCAAGAGGATGGGGCAGAAGTGGATGTCTGTCACCTGGAATTATCACGCTTGCCACCCAGTACTTTCCCATAGCCCTGGTTTTCTTAGGGATAGGAGTATCTTGCCACATGCCGAGTTCCCCCAGATGAAGGAAAGGGCCACTCTAGAGAGTGTGGCAAGGTCTGTGATACTGAGATAGAGTCTGGCAAGGTGAAAAAAGATACAGATTGGAAATCAAAATATCTGGTCCTAACCTGATTTTGTCCCTAAGTTCTATAAACCCTAGCTTGTCCATTAATATCTCAATGCCCAGTTTTCTCATGTACTTCAGAGGAAATTAAATATTTGAAAATGCTTGGTAAATTGTAAGGGACTACACAAATACAAGGAATAGATGTTAACATATATAGCTGATAATTATTGAGCAATTCTTATTGTGCCAGACACTTGAAAATGATTTAATTCAATGCTCCAAATAACCATACATGGTATATATTTTATATTATTACCATCTGCAAGTTGAGGAAACCAAGGCTTCAACACTTCATTGTTTAAACACATTGCCCAAAGCAAACCACCTATAATGGTAAACGCAGAATCTGGAGACAGGTCTGACTCTAAATCCCATGCTCTCAGGACACCATATTAAAGCCTCTCCAATTTGAGAACTTGACCCTAAGGAACCTAAGAGAAGCAAGAGTACCCCTTCCACTGCACACATATTGGTATCGCCCCACTGGCTAAGGGCTTCTTGATTCTTTGTCCTTCCTACCTTGAAAGAGTGACTGCTTATTTCCAGGGTCAGGGTTGGTTGGGAAGTTCTGGCTCACAGTGGAGGGGCTGAGGCTGCCTTTGCCAGTACCACCATCTAACTGCTGCTCCAGCTGTAGCCGCAGACAATTGTTCACCTGAATGCTCTGTTCTAGTTGCCCTCTCAGAGCTCGTATCTCTGCCACCAGGTGGTTCAAGTCACTGTTCAAAGGAACTTGGTGACAGCCATCCAGGCTGAAAGCTAAAAGAAGAGAGAAGAGGGGTTTGGTTGCATTGGCCCATGTATTTACAAGCACTTGTGAGAATACTGTTCTGTGACATTCTTTTCTGCCAAGGACCTTACTGTAGTCTCAGACTTGGGCAGCAAATCTGTGGTAGAGATGTTAATCATTCCTGTGTAGCCCCTGGGACACACCAAGGTGACACATTTTCAGTTTGGAATTTTCCGAGGTTCAAAATTATCCCCATGTACTTAAAGGCATTTGATTGGCAGACAATAACAAATCTGTTATCTCACCTCCATATTAACCTTAGTTCTGCAGGCTGGAGAACAGGATCCTCTAAGGCAGGAGGTCAGCACTCAACTAGAGAAGGGTAGGGGCTGAGGGAGAAGATTTGATCACCTCTGCCCTCAGAAATCAAAGAGGGAGAGGAGGAATGCACCAGGACTTTTGGTAACATGTAAAAATGGGAGTCAAGTACTTTAGACAGGGGTCCTAACAAAGTGAATTTTTCAGCTTCTCTATGGTTTTCATTTCTACTTACCACACATATTTGTACATACTATAATGAAAAGATCTCAGAAATATTTTACCTTAAAGCCAAATATATACATATATATGTATACTTTTTAAAAATTTTTTTAGTTGCAGATGGACACAATAACTTTATTTGTTTATTTTTATATGGTGCTGGGGATTGAAACCCGTGCTTAACGCATGCTAGGCAAGTACTCTACCACTAAGCCACAACCCAAGCCCAAAGCCAAATATATTTTAAAAGACTGAATTGGTTTTGATTTCTAGCAAGGCAAGAGGGTGCATATACCATGCAAGAGGGTGCCTTGAATTACTTGCACCAAATTGCATCTGGCCCACAGCTATTTACCCATCAAGTGATTATTTGAAGACTATAAATGTCCTCTTGTCATTCAGTTAAAGAGTATATGAAAAAGCTTTTAATTCAATTTTAATTCTTATTGGATTTTGGAATTAAAAATAAGGAATTTTGGAGTTGTAGTGGCAACAGCTTTGTAATAAATCCTAAAAGACCGATGAACTGGAGGAATGGAATGAAAGGGGAAGTGGTTTAGGATCAAGTGGCTTCAGAAACTAATCCAAAGTTTCTATCACACTCCTCCCTTTCTCTCCCTAGATCCAAATTCCCACTAAGTTTTGCTTATTGTCGGTATTTTTTTATGAAACATGTGTCATGTGTTTTTTTTTTCATGTATCCTTCTTTATCTTCCCAAGCACCTTATATTAAGCTCTCACTTTTTAAAGCTCCCCAAATTATTTGGCCATCCAAGAGGTTTTTTAGATTCTAATGTCTCTAAAATGTCCCACCAGACTTAACATCTTAAAATTCTGTTTTCATTACATACTTTCTTTCATTGAAAAAGAAAAAAGCATAGTTATTTCCATTGTATATAAACCTCTATGCTGAATTATGGGTTTTCTATGCACTGGTGTCTCTCATTCCATTAATCTGATTTCTTACTCCTCCAATCAAGCTATAGACAGGCTGATCTCTCCTCTGACCCAACATTCACATTGGCTTTGTACATTTGCTATTCTCTCAGCCTGGTAAGACCCCTATGCTTCAAGTTCTAGTTCATTTTCCCTTTTTAGTAAACTAGGAAACTAAATCCAGTTTTAAGAAAATTCAAATGTGCCTTCTTCATCTAAAGAAGACAAATAGGGAAATATACCAAAATTCTCAAATACTAGATTATTATTTCAGCAGGTGGCAAAAGTCCTCAATAAAAATGCTAATATTTAAAATCAGGCTTGAAATTTTAAGGTTTCGAAGGTATTTTTAAAAGCCAATTATATACATATATATGTATACTTTTAAAAATTTTTTTTAGTTGCAGATGGACACAATAACTTTTGTTTTATATCTCTTAATTTTCCCATAGTGAGTTGGGGGGTCAGGATTAAGATAAAGTAGGATGGCTGCATGGGCTGTCATTATATATTATTTATAATATTTAAGACCTTCACAAATGATGATAGCACCAGAATAGTTCTTTGCATTAAAAACATGGTATAATCTCACATTGATTAATTTGTTTCTAACTACCTAAGTAGGTGAAGTTTGATTCTTGTGGCCTATTGTAAGGGCACCCAGACTGAATCTTGCCCATGCCACTAATGTCTCGTGCTTGGGCTTTAAGAGGAGAGGGAGAAGGAAAACATACCTTTTAGTCCTTTTTTAGAATTTCCATAAAGTGCCTCATAGATCTGTAGCTCTGACTGCAGGGACTGGAAGAGCTGCTGTTTCTCTTCACACTGCTGCTGCAGGAGGGCCAGCTTGTGTTGCAGTCTGCCAGGGAGAAGCAAGGGCCCACTGAGCTGGCAGGGCTGCTCAGCCATACTTGTGCAATACACTATGAGCCAACCTTTGCTTCCTAGAGTTTTAGCTCTAGACATCCCCTCAGGGATCAGGAAGACCATCTCCTTTACTTTACAGATGTAGAAGCAGAGCCTGGGACAGGTAAAGTAACTTGGTGTGAAGCAGCATTAGTTACCTAAGCTAGGACCAGGACAGACACACCAGCATAGTGTCTTCACTGGACCCCCAGTGCTCTTCATGCTGACAGGTAGTTGTGGAGCTTGTGCTTTGGATAAACATCACTCAAACTTGTGCTGCTGAGGCAGCTTCCAGGTAAAGGTGAAAGTAATGTCCTGTATCTAATTGACAGCATGGGAATGGTCTTTCTCCAGTCTCTGGTACATGCAAGTCTTATGTAACTCCACTTTGGAGTGCAAAAGGTATCCCTAGAGAGGCCCTCCTCTGCTCAAATTCACCCAGGAAGCAGGAATAGCAGATGGAAAACCAGGCTTCCCAAAGAGGACACTACTGTCTTGCCAATATACCTTATAAATCTGAAAATGGGGCCCCCTTCCCCTTACCTGGAGTCATTTTCCTGGAGGGACAGACGTTCCTCCCTGAAATGCAAGATCTCCTGTTGCTTCTCCTGCAGGTCTTCTAGAAGCTGCTGCCGCTCCATCTTTTGCTGCTCCAGCTCCTTTTCCAGCTCTTGAAGGCGGGATCGAGAGGAGAACAGAGCGTCCCTCAGGCATTCTGTTTCCTGTGAGTGCCCTGGTGGGCAGAACAACAGGTGTGGGATCAAAGCTCAGGAGGGAGATGATCCCAAGTGCACCAATCAAAACCAAGGTAAGGCATAGGGACAGAGTTTGGCTTACTGTACCCATACATGCTAAAGTCCGGTATACCTCCATTTTTGCAGTGCCTGATTCTCTCATTTAGTATGGCCTCCCTCACTCTGAAAGAAGACATTCTGGTATCTAAAGCTTACCACTTATTGTTTGTTCAACAATCTATCTCAAATTTGCCAAAGATCAACATCAAGATTTCTTGACCATGGTTTTCAGAATATATTTTTTCATCATTTTGAAAATTGGGTCATTTGTTTTTGGCAGGGCTAGCAGCATCTCTCTCTGATCACAAATTTTCAAATATGATTGATAGGAACCCTGAGAATAAGGCTGGATGTTTAATCAGTCCTCTGAAGTGGAACTTGCCCGGGCCTAGCAAACAGTACTCATTTAAATCTCTACTCTCTTCTCACCAGTAAGGTCTGTTCTATTCTTTCCAAATATGCAATGATAGTTTAGTCACTCTTCCTTCTCTCTTAACTATTAACTTTTGTTATCTTCCCCAAGCAGGAACCTTTCCTCTGAAGTATGCTTCAGAGTGACTAATTAAGGAATTATCTCTTGAAGCCTTTGGCTTCCTCAAGCATTCCTTCATTCTGGATTTATTCCTCTCAGAAACTATTCTTAGCCTTTTTGTAGATATTTAATAAATATCTGTAAACAAAAAGAATTTGTGATGGTTATACATTGATTTGATTGGGTCAATTAACTCTAAATCAGGTGCCTCCCAGGTCACATGAGAAATGACACTTACTCATAGATGCCCATCAAATACAGTTGAGAGAGTTATGGAGAACATTTGCTAGTACCTCCTGACATAGAAGTGTAGGACTACTTATCAGAGAGCAGCGTGAAATGTATAGTGAGGGGATGTGGTGAGGTGACAGAAGAACAGATGAGGGACACACTGCTGCAGTTCAGTGTGGAGAAATGTGACAGGAAATACACACACACACACACACACACACACTTCTTCCTTTCAAGGGTCCAAACCAGCTGTGAATGGGAGGAGGTAGAGTAAATCTCAAACTGATAACCAGTTTGAAAGTTAATGACTCTGGACCTCTGTAGGTGGACTTCACAGAAGTGATGGACTTCTTGGGAGGGCCATGGTTGGGACCTCTTAGGAAACAGCCCTTTGTAGAGTGAGAATGGCTACGAGAATCTTGAATTGGTAGATTAACAGCTTAATAGCTGTTATCTCTGCCTTCTTTTCTTTGCTTCTCCAATTGGTGACTGCTGTGGCCAGGGAAGAAAGAGACATGGGTGTTACCAGTTTGTGATTTTTGTCCACCTACCTCTGGAAACGTGACTCAGCTGAGCTTGAAGGCTCCGGTTTTCTTCCCTGAGGGCTCTGTTCTCATTGTAGAGCTGAGGCATAGATTCCAGGCTCTGACTGTAGAAGTGAGAGGTGGATCCTGTCCAGGGAAACAGACATTTGAGTTACAGATACTTCCAAAAGTTTGCCATTCTGTATCTCCCATAGATCTTTTGTCCCAACCCAGCAGAAAGCTCCCAAAACTCTAAGTGCCAGCAGCTCAGAGGAAGAGCACGGGGAGAGAGAAGAAATAGTGGGGGAAGGCCCTTATAGATCAGGTTTTAGCACATGCCAATCACAAGGACACACAGAATCAGTAGGCAGCATGTAAGGAGATTAAGTATGATGTGAGAAATAAGTAGACTCTGGGTACTAGACCTAGTTCGGCCTGGAGGAAAGTTATTCTCTAAGCTCAGATACATTCATGAAGTAGGATAATAACACTTAGCCATCTCCCTTGCTGGACGGTCTGTAGGGAGCTACTGAAGGAAAGTACACCAAAGGGTTTGAAAACTGAAACTCTGCCAAAGGGCCTTTTCTTCAAAAGTTCCCTAAATACATCCAGAAACAGGAAGAGCTGGGCCTTCCCTACCACTGTCACGGGCAGTGGAACTGAGCCGGTGTTCCAGCTGCTCCCGCAGGCGGTCATTGATGCAGATGGACTCTTCCAGCCGCTGGCGCAGGTTCCGGATTTCACCAAGATGCTCTTCCAGTAGGTCAGCCCCTGCATCATACCACCAGGACATGGAGAGAAGGAAATGAGAGTCCTGGTTACTAGGAAGAATGGGAGATGGATCAGCGTCAGCATGACCCCTTCTGCTAACTTCCTTCTCTCACACGGGCACTGAGGGGACACAGGTAACTTTATTTAAATAAAGAGTAAATGGGCTTTCAAGCGCAGAATGGTCCTTTGCTAAGGAAACCCCATGGGCTATCTCTCACACAGAGGCCTGGTAAAGTTCCACATGATTTAGAAAAATAACTGACAACTCTGGTTAGAGCTTGCCTACCATCAGGAAAGGCCTGGCCACCGCCTGGTGTGGCTTTGAGGATGATAGAAAAGTTCTCACTCTGACTTTCTTCTAATGCCTTTCTTCTTACTGATATTATAACTGAACAATTTTTAGCATAGTCCTCCAATCCTTAGAGAGAAGGCCTAAATTAAAAGCACATGACCTTCAATTTATCCCATGTGGTTAATGACCCAAACTAAAACCTTCCCTCAAATCGCTTTTAATATGGTGGGAAAAGCAGGATAGCCTGCATAGATTGAGGGATCTGAATATGGATTAGAGAGGAGAAAGGAGCAACCCCAAGGAAAGAAAAAGGATGCAGAAAAGAAAAGTGGAAGAGATGCTAAGAATAAACCACATCAACTATACCATTTTGTTTGGGGCTCAATCTTTTTTTGAGAATTATAACATCTTACTGTTGGAACTGAGCTGTGTTCCTGTATCCACCTGCTTAGTTATACCCCTCCACTTGATGTGATTGGTTTTTGTGTACAATACATATGTGTGGGTGGGGATTTCATAAAATTCATGACTGACAGAAGCAAATCCCTGTGAACATCTGCCTGGCCATCTAGAAGGGTCTAAAAGAGTGGGCTACAAAGAGGTCAGGTTCAATGAAGGAGAACAACATGTGTGAGAGCACAGGGGATGGGTCACTGACTTTTCTATAGCCCTGCAGAGCACCAAAACCCTCTGCAGGGAGAAAGAAAGGGTGCACTTAGAAAGGATGTGGTACTGAGACTGCTCTTCGATCATATTCCTACTCTGGGAGCCAGGGGTTGGGGATGAGTGAAGAAGCCCTGCCCAGGTAGGAGAGGAGCAAACCAAATGCTATTCCTTTCAAAGGCCAAGACTCTCAGCTTTGTGTTTACCTGTGGGTTTGGAGTTAAGCTGATACACTGAAGAACCTGAAGAGATGTCCCCAGAGACACTCCCTTTCTGAGGTCTCATGACATCCCACTGGCCATTGCTACCCAGGTATCCAGGATCCAGGATTCTGCCCAATTCCATGGCACCCCTCATTGGAGAGTGGGACTGGGCAGGGTTGAGGTAGTGGGAAGAGCTGGTTTCTGAATGGCTGCCTGGCAACGTGGCTGTGGAAGCTGGAGGAACACTGCTGACACCTGCAGAAAGAAACATGAATGAGAAACCAACAGGGTGTCGGAAGGGAAGGATCAGCAAGGAATTCTGTGATTACTAAGAATGGAGATTACCAGGGGCCATATGGGTCTTCAGAGGTCACATCCTCTGTGAGACACCAATGGCATAAAGACCTAGAGGGGATAACTTGCACCCTTTGTATTTCTTAGCATGAGACACCAATAGAAAAGGATGGATAAAGTAACCTGAATCACCTTTGTATACAAGGAAAAGTCCAGTGATCCTATTCCTGGCTCCTACTATAATTCTTCATGACAGAGTCTAGGAAGTTTCCTGAGAAGTTCCAGAAATAGGACTTACTCCCAAAGTTAGGGGTCAGAGCATGATGGGATGTAGGATTGAATATCCCTGAGAACAGGAATATTTGCCTATGAATATTTGCTGTCCCTGCTAACCAGTAAATCTTTCTATTCCTCCTTTGGAGTTTTCAGAGGAGAAAGAGGACACAAAATCCATCAAGACAAGGCAACTCAATTCCTCTAGACTAATGAACCCTATTGTGAGCCGGAGAAAGCCCTATGTAAGGCAAGTTGTGATTTGGATCCCCTCCAACATGATTCAAGGAACTGAAAAGTGTCACCATACCTGCCCAAAGACCACTGAACCCATTCCAAGGAGGGAGGCCCGACCTTGTATTGCATGAACTGATTTCTCCATATGTCCTATGAAACCACAGGGTTTCCACTTGAGCCCTTGAAGCAGAGGTAAGAAGTTGGGTGACTTTAAAAACTATAAAATTCTGCCTATCTCGCCTGTTTCTGGCCATAATTAGGGAGCTTCTGAAGGTAAGACCCTTTGAGTTTCATCTTTGCTTCTGTGTTTAAAAAAAGAAATAAAAGAAAAAGTTTGACATGGGAAAGAGGGGAGAAAACGTGGGCAGGGCCATAATTTAGAAAATTCAGAAGACTGCTTTCTTCCAAGGATTATCAACATGGGCAGCAGAACAGACATGCATCTCCCCCTAAACAAACAGGAGTGAGTTCATCATTTCCTTCAATCAATCCAAACTTCTAAGAGGGGTTAATAATTGTATCACTTGCCAGTTTTACCCCCAATTTTTCTAGTTGTTCTTTAAAGCACTATTAGTGAGTAAATTCATTATATGAAGGGTTTTTTTTCCCCCTCTTTTTTCCTAAACCCAAAGTATGATTTGGGTTTAGGAAACACACACACACACACACACACACACACAAATAAATAAATAAATAAAATAAAATTTATGATGAGGCATCCAGCCCATAAATATATCAAACTGTTTTCTAAAAGATGACTGTACACAGCCTATAAATTATGTGACTATATAAGATGAACTATCTTGAGGACAGAATTCACAATCAGACATCATGTCCTATGTTTATGATTCCAGCTGCCCTGGAACAGAAAAAGGGCCTCTATTACTTCTGCTTCTGAATCTTTCTACCACCACCCTTTTTCCTTGAGCTCATAATGTCAAGAACTAAACTTGATTAAAATCATTTCACAGCAGAATATAAGAGCCCTACAAAGGAGTCCATCCATATATGTGGCCACCTTTTTTATTGTCATGTTAATCCTAAGAGGACAAAACAAAATCTTTCTCCCATTCCCTACCAATAAATACTTCTCCCAGCTGTCTGGATTCTGCACACGTGGTGGTACCCAACCTGTCAAAAGTGTGTGAGCACTAGGTCTAGAGCTTCCTGAACATATCCTATAACTGATGAGACACACACACCAGAAAGACAAAAGCAAATGCATTTCAAAATAAGCAAGCAGAGCCTTCCTTCCCTCTTCCATTTATAGAATGTGCCACTGTTTGTTTTCCAACTTCACTATCAAGCCAAAGCCATGCAGAGCAACACAATGTGAGACTGCCACTCGCAAGCACACAAGGGCAGCAGTTGTGCTCACTTTCTCCCAACTGCTTCTGCAGCATCTGCAGCTCCTGTTGAGCCTCAGCCAAGGACACCACTGGTGTCTCACAGCAGCCAAGGAAGGGAGGACCAAGGGGGCTGAAGGGCAGGAAACTGGATGGAGCTGAGGGCAATGGAGCCTGGGGGAGGCTAACCGGCTTGGGTATGGAGTTAAAATGAAAGCCTAGAAACAGAAAGTTAGGGAGAAAGGAGACAATATCATTAGAGAGAAAAGCATGGGTAAAAGATTGAGAAGGTGAAATAATTCCCTGACCAGATACCAACTGGTAGAGTGGCTTACACTTAATGAGGCGCAGGCTGAGCCAGCCAAGAGTGACCTTTGCTCCAGAGAGGTTGACCTGGCTGACCTCTCCTCCTTCTCCCCTGCCAGGGCTGTCTTATATATATGTTTTTTGTTCATCTTGAAATCAGTTGGCTACAGAAGGCAAGGGGCCATTACTGACCCTCACCCATGTCAAAATGGCTGTGCCCCAAAGACCTCAAGGGCCACTGGGTGTTATTCCCAGCATGTATCAGTCCTTGACTCTGGGAGTGATTCTTCCTACACCTACACTTCCTCTTCTGAAAGCATCAGGGTCCATCTTGAGGAAGGCAGGAGTTGATAGGGCTGTCAGGAAATTTGCATTACAAGTACATGGAGTTCAAGATTTTGATGGAAACAAATGTCAGAAACCCAAATCAGCATCTTCTTTCACCAGAGGAAAAACAGAGGCCTTTATTCAGTGGCTTACAAACTTGTCTGGGCACTAGAACTACTTAGGACAAACTCATAATACATGCAGATTCTTCAGTCCTTAATGCAGAGCTACAGAATCATGAATTCTGAGAGCAGGGTTTGGAAATTTTCACTTTGAGAAATCTCCAGGTGATCTTTATGCTGCCCACTGATAGCCTGGTTTTTGTAAACCCTGGGAAGTCCCAATGTTTGCCTCTGTTTCTTCTTTACTAAAAATAGGTAGAGGGCAGGTATCCAATGGAAGGACCAGAAATTAAGACTGCCCTGTAGAGAATGTCTAATGTAGAAGACAAGACAATGGTTACATTCTAAAACTTATTCACTGCCCCACGAGGCTGACATCATGACAGAGCAATACTGCAAAGACACCCAAACTGCTAAGTAGCACAGCTCAGGCCTCTTATGGAAAAAGTCTTCTGATTTTTAAAACCCCTGGCTTTCTGCTCTGTGAACTGAGCATTTAAGCAGATATCTATAGTTCTGGGTAAAAAGTTTTTCCCCATGATCTCCTGGTCTAGCTGGTATATACTCTGGCTCAGAAACTTTGTGCCCAGTCTCAGGTTAGGGACACCTTTCTTCCTCAGAAGAGAGGAGGGTGGCAGAGAAAGCACTGTGCTTCCTGGGAGAATCCCTATCCATGTCAGACTACACTGAAGGCAGCCATCCAGGTGTGTGGGGCAGGAGGTAAAGACAAGGCTGGCCCTTTCCCTGCCAACCCTTCTGTAGAGCTGTGAGTGAACAATGTAGCCTCTGGAAACTATGCTGAGACATAGAAGTGAAATGTACCCATCTAGTTGCCCCCAGGATATATACCCCACGTACAAATCAAGGCCTAGTAATACATTCACAAATCCAGGAATGATAGTATAAAATAAACAGAATTTAGTCACAAAGTAAGCCATGCCACCCATTACACAGGGCCACTGTGAAGAATATATGGGTAACATGTATACAGGATCAGTAAATGGGAATTTCTTTCCGTTCTTTGATTGTAATCCTGTAAGAAAATTTTGCCTCTTTGTTCCCCAGGCTAAATAAAAGAAAGAAAGAAAAATGTTTATTTAAAATTATTAGCTAATTATTGGTCAAAATTGGTATGCTGATCAAATCTTGTCATGGATTACTTATGTTCTAATTTTTTTTTTTAAATCAGACACAATTAGTGCATGAAAGTGGTGTCTTGATTTTGTCTAGGATGTGATGCACAATGGTTTCTATGTTCACACCTTTGTCCCTGAAGGAAAGTCCAACGGGCAGCTGAGGAAGAGGAGATGAAGCTACTGCATACCTGGATGGGCCTGGCTGGCCTCCTTGGGGGCATTCAGGGGAGTTGGCAAGCTGATGGGGTTGCTGCTGGACTCCGCCTTAACCCCCTGTGAAGCACTGGTTACTGATGGTTTAGAAGATAATACAGCAGAAAGACTTGAATGATGGATGGAATCTATAAAACCCATGAATGAAAGAAAATGATGTTCTACAGAGAACTGGAATCCTGGCCTTATATTTAACTAGGGGTACCAGGGCTGGGGTCTCGTTGTCAGAAAAAGCTCCAAGCACAGGCACTTTTGCAGTGTTCATTTTCTTGCTTGCAAATAGTTCCTTTAGTGAGGCATCCACTTCAGGGGTTATAGTGGGGCTCAGAGCCCTGAAATGATGAAATCTATACCTCTAAAAATATCAGGGAAGACTGGCAGCAACTGTGGACACCCACAGATACTCAGGAGATACTGCTCAGGAACTGCAGCAAGATCACTACAAGAGAGACGAGATGTGCAATCTTAAAGAAAAATGTCTATCAGATTCAGTGAAGAAGAAAAATCTTCCCACCATCTTCTCATTCTGTGCACTACAGATTGCCTTGAGTCCAACAGCAATATATGCTGATGGGTAATAGGGTGACATAGTAAATTGAAGAGTCAGGAGCAGAGTAAAGTCCTTAGCCCATGGGAGCCTGTGCTTGGCACTTGGTCCCAGAACCATGTTCAGCCTGATACACACCAAGGCAGAGCCATAAGGCCTGGTTTCCTAGGTCTCTGCTCAGTCTAAATAGAAGGACACCTCTCAGAAAGTAGAGACTACCTGAGTGACCAGGTGAAGCTTTCTTCTCTTCACAGTGTGTATACTCGCTGGCTATGTCCATGTCAGAGCAGGCTTCCAGCTCATCAGATAAGAAGGAGGTGCTGCTGGGAGAACGGTGGAAGTCAGACAAGGCATGGCTGCTGGGGGGCGAAAGAGACCGGGCATCCAGCTTGGCCTGCAGGACTTCAATCACTTTTTCCTTCTCCTGCAGCTCCCTGCTGAGCCTGGTGGGAAGAGAGGTAGACAAAGGTGAAACCAAGTTCACACAGTCCAGCAAGTCCTGACTAAGGCATATGAGAAAAAGTCACATAAGCCAGGGGGACCATTTTGCATAGCACAATTGAAATAACTCATTTCTAATTGAGGCTGGAGGGCAGGTAGGAGACAGATGAAGAGTGAATAATAGTTACCCAGCACACTGGCCACATAGTATGCTCAGGACCTGAGGAGACAGTTATCTAGGTATGATATGATCTCTGAACAACTGCAGCCCAAGGACTGTTTCTTATCTCCAATAAGACCAGTGTAAAATTGAAATTGAGCATTTAAAAGCATTGAAAAAACATTGTCCCAACATCTAAAACTACGTTAGGTCGAATCATCTAGTTGATTGAAATGTCTGTGATAGATTAGAAATAAAAACCCAAATACCTTGACACCACAGTTATTTTGAGGCACAGTTGTAACACAGACAGCTCAAACTAGTGGCTATAACTTTACCCTTAGCACATATCTTATAGAGCATTATAAGAAGTGACACATTAAAAAATGGTTCCTGAGGCATTGTGGCTTCCCAGGGCGTCCAGCCTCTTTCACTGGGCCTCTTTCACTAGACACGGTATTATGACTCCTTCTTCTCCAAGAAAATTGGGTGGCCATTAAGCAAGCTGTCAATCTAACTTAGGGCAAGCCAACCTTGTAAAAAGCTTACCCTGGTCATTAAATACACAGGGGGAAAGCAGGGAAGGCCCCTGGGAAAGGTGAGAAGACTCCTGAAACCTATTTAGTTCACTTGTAAGTCATGCTAATTCTAAGTTACGAAGCTTAGAGAATTAATGTGTCCATGGAATTACATCAAAAGGGAAGAAAGGATTTGGTTAAAAATAATGTTAAGATGTTCAGTGAATAAATTAATTGATTACATTCAGCTTCCCCCCCCAATTTATGAAGTTGTAGCACATTTGACCCCTTGGGCCCTAGTTCAGATGCCTTTATAAGATTATTTTCTGAATTACCTGAGGGCCAGTGGCTCAAGTTCAGCTTGTTCTTTCTCATTTTTATGATCCTCTGCAAACCAAATTCAGAAAGAAATAGTAAGAAATTAAATAGATCTCATTTCACACATCATAAACTCAGGGGCCTATTCAGACACAGAATAGTGATTACTCTACATGTGTGTCCAGAATAATTATTTTGAGGACCTCAGTTGTGTCTTTGTAGAAGTGAGGTGGCAGACTCAACTGAGTTTGCTAGGCAGACCTTCCCTAACCATTGTGACTTTGTCTGCCTTAAATCATGGCAAAACTTCAAAATATCTTTTGCCTCCTTGATCACAAGATACCTCTAGGTGCCCTCTCAAATACTCCAGCCTTTATGTCCTGCCATAGACTTCCTCCCAAATACACAGCTATGTGTCCCATTACTGCTCTCATGTAGAACCTACTCTTGTCTCTGAGGAAATGACAGCCCTGTTCCACCTTTGCACCTGTCACCAGTAGAAGGACTGGTTTGTCCCCCAAGTCTGAGCCTGCTATAATCCTAGGAAATTCTATGTAACAGGTTCTATAATAACCAACATATCCCTTGAACTACCATAGCCACTGCCTTCATTATGTCCCAAATGGCTTTATTTATATTTGAAATACATACATACATATACATATACATATATATACATATATATATATATATATAAAATACTATGCAATCAGTTAAGAAACAGATGACAAAAGGAAAAGTAATTTGTTCAAAGCAGGTTGATGGCAGCACCTAGGATGAACTTGCATCTTTCAGTTCTTAATTCAGGACTCTTCATTGTAACAGGGCCCTTTCATCTCCCTCTCTCTTTAACATTAGATGGATGCTACCTCCTGCCTGAAAGGTCACATTCAATATGTGATGAATTCTCTGCAGTTGTAACCATGCATCTCCAACCCTGTATGTTCCTCTTGGTACTCCTTGCTAGCCAGTCATGATCCTGTAATGGCCCACAGGAGATGAAGTAAAATTGGACCCTGGGATAAAATTGTGCAGTGGAGGTGTGGTGGTTACCTGGGCCTGAACTGTGAGAGTGACTGAGAGTATTCCAAAGTCCCATGGCCTACTTACTGGTGCTGAGTTTGCTGGTAAGTCTCTCAGTCAGCTGACTTCCCTGGGCAAGTTGCTCCCGGAAGCACTGACCCAGGTAGTAGTCAATATCATTGCTCCTTAGGAGATCCTCAAAAGATTTGACTGTATCTTTTGCATGCTGGGTGAGAAGATAACAAATACCCCTCCCTTCTCGTATTTTTTGCCGTAGGTAGGATAGTTCTCGGGCCTGATCCTGAATCAGGGAATCATATTTTCTACAGGAAAGAGAAGAGAGAGAGAGAGAGAGAGAGAGAGAGAGAGAGAGAGAGAAAGAATATGAATGAGAATGAATGAATGGGAAAAAATGAATTAAAGTTATAGGGGCTTCCTTAGAGATTTCAAAGAGGATATAGGATATACCTAAGGAACTCCCCCAAGAGAAATTCATATAATCCATAGGAGGTATTTAAGAATAAATACTATTCTGAGAAAATACTGCATAAAAAATTAGTATGCCACTGTTCTTCAACTGTTTTATATATATTAGCCATATGTCCAAAACTAAATCATAAATTCTGTGAAAGTAAAGACAATACCATATGGTACATCTCATACAGCACCAGTATAATGTAGGCTCACAACAGATAGTCAATAAACACTTAAAATCACTTAATCCTAAGTTACATAGGACTTTCCATGTCTTTTATTTCTTCTATGCTACGATACTGTGACAGACTGTAATTTACAAAGATGGCCATTATACGACCTCCAGTCCCATATGCTCTGGTACAATATGGCTTTGCCACTTCTTCATCAGCATTTAGAGGTTATTCTCTACCTTCTTAAATCTTGGAAGGCTCTATGACAATTTTAACCAAGATAATACAGTGGAAGTAACATTGTGCCAATTCTGGGACTAACTCTTAACTGACTTGGCAACTTTTACTTCCTGCCTGAGATCTCAGCTTTCACAAAGAAAGCACTCTGAGAACACCACACTATGAGAAGCCAAAGACAGAAGGAAAGCCCTGGACAATAAGAAGCCCTGTGGAGAAAGAGAAGACAGAGAGCACTGACTCACTAGACATGTAGATAAAGAAATTGTGTCCAGCCCAGTGAAGTCTTTCTGATTATTCCAACCTTAGCTACCATTTGATGGCAGCCACCCAGGGGCCCTGCTGAGCCCGGTAAACCCACAAAACCATGAGAAATGATAAAGCTACTATGTTGTAAAGTGATTATTTAGCAATAGGTAAGTATGACAGATACCAAGATGGATGTCCATCCAGTGTTTTTCAAAATGAAGTTTCAGAAACAATAACAATTATGCAAATAGCACTGAGCTTAATGCATGTCAGACACTATTTTAAGCACTTGCATTAATTCACTGAAAGCTACTAACCATCCTTTGAGTTGGCCTCTCTTATTATCCTCATTTAATAGGTAATCAAATAGGTTCAGAAAAGTTAGGCAAATTGTACAACTAATAGGTGACAAAGCTAGGAGTTAAACCCAGGTATCTGAATCTAGCTTTCTACTATCTCATACTAGATAGATTTCAGTAGATAGACAGATACTTTAAATATATCCCTAATAGAAAATCCCAGCAACCTGGTATCTCCCAGACACTGGGCCACCATACAATGTACTAATGATAGCTGATAATAAGTATCTTCTCAGACTTACCACCACTTAAATAAGTGCCTTCTTACTATGATGATATGTTCTTCATTCAGACTACTTAGGTCACTCAATTCCAAGCACAAACTTAGACATCATCAATCAAATAGTGCACTCCTTACCCAGGCCACGAGGCTGATCTCAGCTCCTCGGCCAGCTTCCCTTCTATTCCGGTTTTTGGGAGCTGAGCCTCCAGCTGGGATACTCTCTGGACAAGACTCTCCAGATCCTTTTTGGCCTGAAGGCCTGGAGGGTAGAAGGCCCCAGTGCCATCAGACAGCCACCCCTCATCCTCATCAGTGACACTATGGGGTGAAGATCCCTCAAGGGTGCCACCAGCCCTTAGCTTCCGGGGTCTTTCCAGACTAGATGAATAATCACTTGTAACCGAGAGAGACCGGACACGGCTCTTGAGGTTCTGAATGACCTTGTTGGCATTCTGCAGCTGGGCTTTTAGATCTTTAATGTCCTTTTGTAGAACAGAGATGTTTTCTGACTTTCCATATGCCTGGGACTCTTCCTGCTTCCCTAGCCGGCTCTCTGAAGGCTTCTTCCCAGGAGGGTGAGTGAGGGCTGGGCCCATGCGCCCTTGTTCAGAGCACAGCCCTTCCATGAGTACCATGTCCCTGAGGCTGTTGTGCTCCTCACATTCTGAAAGACAGAGACAAAGACATCTTCCTGAATATAGACTGGACATGCTACTGTGGTCATTCCCTTTTCAGGGAATAGGTTTGGCCATAGGAATAATAATTAGTGGAGCAAAATTGAAGCAGTACTCAATTCAACCTGGTTCTGTACCAGTATTCAAACCTAATATTTTATATCCTCCCAACAGCCCTGCAAGTTAGGTATGGACGCCTTCCATTTTACTGACTCAGAAATAAACTAACTAGCTCTAGATCATTCAGACTAGCACATGGCAAAGCCATAATTCAAATCCTCCAATGTCATGTGTACGTCCCATACACATTGCTGCCTCTTAAGTATGACATTAACTTGGGCCTTTATTAAATAGCCATTTAATAATGATAGTAGTTTTATTAAATAACTGTTTTAGCAGTTGAGGAAACCGAAGCACAGAGAAATTCATAAACTGAAATTTGAACCAACTAGGCTTGCCCCAGGATTTCTGCTCTTAACTGCCACACTACTCTGCCTCAAGGGAAAAGAGATGGAAAGTGTTTTTCTCCTTTTCTCAGTATTAATTAGGTAGGGGCCCCATGACTATTGTCTTTTATAAGGCAAAACAAAATATTTTTTTAAAATGTATTGCTTACATAACCCCAAGAGCTCATCTATTCCCTTCTTTCATAAGTAGTCCTTGGTATTTTTTTCTATAATAGTGATATGGATAGAATGTTATTTTCTTAAGAGAAGTATGCTAAAAGTTAATTATAGAAGGTGAAACTCATATTCAGACTCATTTTGAAGCAGAGTTCTCCACATTTCCTGTCCTTTTCTGGTCCTGGGTCCCTTTCAATCACAACTTCCCAACCCCTACTAATCAATAAGGTATGGGAATAGCCTAGGACCACTGGAAGAGGAATGCATATAGCTCTCTTTATAGGAATGCTCTCAGAAAATGTTTGCTCAGTGATTGAAGGGAAGAGATAGAAACCTCCACTCAGCCCTCCTTGCATTCCTGTTCCAGTGGTTCTAGAATGGCAACCAAATGTGACAGCTGACCCTGGGGCAGGCAGGTGAGTCCTATACCCTATGATCTTACCAGGGCTGGTGGTCTCCTCACGTTCAGCCTCATTTTCACTTCGACCACAAGTCTCATAGCCCAGGTCCTGGAGATCCACCTGGACCTGCTTGCTATCCTGCTTCACAAGGGATTCACCTGCTCAGGAAGTAACAGAAAGTATTACAGAGTATCTGAATTTCTCACATGTTCCCTGAACTTCTGGGGCATACACCCTGACCTTTAGGGGCAGGGAGGTCAGATCAAGTGTGGAATATATGTTCTTTTTATTGGGGTCAGGAGGAGAAATCATCTGCTCCAGGCAGAATTTCTTTGAGGATGAGCTTGTTTTTCACTGATAATCTCACTTCTGACAACCTAGGTTGGGACTAGAAACTTGTAAGTTGGATATTCAATACTATCATCTCTGGAAGCTGCAGTGAAACTTGCAAGTCCTTTATCCACAGGAGTTCAGCAAATGTTTAAATGGGGCTGAGCTAATGTAGAGTCCCAAGACATCTAGACCTGTATTGGCCAATAAGGTGGCTATTTTATATTAAATGAATTAAAATCAAGTAAAACCTAAAATTTCCAAATTTCATTAGCCATATTTTATATGTTCAATAGACATATGAGACAGATATATATATATATATATATATGTTTTCTACTTTCCTACCACTGCAAAAAAGTTATATTAGACAGTGCTGATCTAAACCAATAATTATTATACATTTTTAAAGAATCTGTTATAGTACAAAGAAAATAAAAGAGAACCAATTACACTGAGAGAGGAAGGCAGTTTACTCACTATACCAGAAATTAGCAAACCTAGATGAGTTTTCTCCCTATACGCCCATTGCAACCTTGAAACTTTGCTTTCTTCCTTTTTTCTCTGCCATCTTCAAATTGAAGTAAAATATCCATTTCCACAGTTCTAGCACTATGGTCAGAACTGAATTTGTTTTGAGACTGGAGGGGGAAAGAGTAAAATCTGCAAGACCTATCTTTTCTTAGGAAGAACAAAGACACTGTGATGGTGAGCTTCCAATACTTACTAAATATGGCTCTGTACTTCTCCAGTTGGTTTGCCTGGGCAAAGACAGTGGCTTCTGAGATCAGTAGCTTCTCCTGAAGGTCTTGATAGCATTGTCTGCACTGAGCCAGCTGAGAGCGCAGGTGCTTGGTAGAACCACGCAGGCTAAATTCTGATTGAGGCCTACCATCCTGGGCCTGAGACTGGTTATCCAACTGTAAAAGGGACCAATACAGGGATCAGGACAGCCTGAGGCCATCCCCCCTACTCACACACACAGTGATAGCCACTTCCCCCTTTTAACACTGTGGGTTATACTCATGTGTCTATCAGAGTACTTGTCACACCATTCAATAGTTACTTGCTTTAGACAGAGCTCCTAGAGAGTTTCTAAAATGTTTTATTCATCTCTGTATCTATAGCACACAGCAGAGTGCCAATCAAGTCTATAGGAGAGCTCTCAGAAAATGTTTGCTCAGTGATTGAAGGGAAGAGGTAGAAACCTCCACTCAGCTCTCCTTGCATTCCTATTTCAGTGGTTCTCTCAGAATCCTCTGTATTCTCCATTGACTGAATCCTCAGCAAAGCTAATTCCCTTAAGAGAATCCCAACAACCCCTTGTGATCACAGACACCTGTAATGAAGTGTGATGAAAATAGCAGTTGATAAGAAAGAGATGTCATTACACACCATTTGGGATGCTTCAAAATCTGATGGATCCCACTATTATGGCAGTTACATCCTATTAAAATTATCTGGGTTTGTGGCCATTTTTCCCCACTGTATGATGTCAAGGGCAGAGATGAGGTCTTATTACCCACTGCTACTGCTGAGATGTTACCTGGAAAACTAACAATTTAGGAGATACTCATGAGATAATGTAAAAACCTTTCTAAAACTGAATGGGTACTTTTATTATTACCATCTCCCTCCCTGTGGAACAAAGCTGCCCTTCCTTTATTACCTCCTGATAGACAGTTTAAGATAAAAACTGATATCTCCAGATCTTTACCAAGTATTTTTCATTTCACCCATGCCCTTGCTTACTTGGTGGGTATCCACTGCCAGGGCGGCCCCAAGGTCAAGGCTCTGGGGTCTGGGGCAAGGCCTTGTGGTCAACTCCTCCTCTTGGCATTGGTTCTTCCCAGGAGAACAAACCAGGTTTGTGTTCATTCTGTCAATCTCCCTGGTCAAGTGTGCAAGGAGCTCTGGAGTAAGTTTATTATTCCCTTCCTTGCTGCTTAGTACCAAGTGTTCTTTGAGGAGGTTGATGATGTTGTGGGCATTCTTCAGTTTTCCCTGGAGCTTTCTGAACTCAGCCTGAAGGGTATTCTCATTTAGATCCCCTTTGGCGACCACAGTCTCCACCATCACCTCGCCTTTCTCCTTGTCTTCCTCCATCTCCCATCCATCAGACATTGCTTCTCCCATCTGCTCTTTCAGCTCTGCATTCTCAAGGCAAAGGCTCAACATGGTATTCCTACAGAAAATATACATTCAGAGAACAGATCTGGTCTTGGCCACAGCTCTTTATAGCCCCTTTTACCCACATCTCAGTCCATGATAGACTCAGGGACATGCCAGGGCATGAAGCAACCTCAAAAACCTACAACAACATCTTTATTTTATACATTGGAATACCCAGAGTTAGGAAGGGTGAGAGACAGCCCCACACCAAATACTTCCAACAGCTGTTTGATGGCAGCGCCAATCACTAAAATCTCGGTATCAAGATCTACAGTCTATTTTTCTTTACTTGGCCAAATAGCCAGTTTTCTAATTCTCAGTGACCTCTGGAAAACACAGAGGTACTTACACTATTCAGTAAAACATTCGAAGGAAATGGCCTATGACAAATTTGTTATTATGGATTCTACAGTTCTATTATTTATCATCCATTTTAAACCACTGAAGGATAAATTGGGATCTAGGAGCTGGGCACAGTGGCTCACACCTGTAATCCCAGTGACTTGGGGGGCTGAGGCAGGAGGATTGGAAGTTCAAAGCCAGCCTTAATAAAAAAATTAAAAAGGGCTGGGGTGGTGGCTCAGTAAGCACCCCTGAATTCAATCTCCAGTAACAACAACAACAACAAAAAAAAAAACCCACCATAATTGGCATCTAGGAACACATAAGACAGAAACAATACTAATTAGATAAAACATAAACATAAAATTATTTGCTATATGTCTGGCTCATGTGATAGGAGATAACTTTCATGAGAGCAGAAACCATATCTGTACCGTTTGCCCTGTATCCCAGGGTCTCCACAGGTTCCTGCCGTGTAAAACATTCACATTGTCGACAAAATAAAATTGACTAAACTAATTTTCACCAAGACATTCTAGCTTTACCCTTATCCCCAATACTCCCTTTTCTGGGGTTTAATGGAAGCTATAAAAAACCATGGCTTTCACAAAGCAATTCACTTAACCTCTTGGAGTCTCAGTTTCCTTTTAGATAAAATAAAAATTATGATACCTTTTATGAAAAATAAGAATTATAACATTAGTAGATACTAATGAAATTACAGGATGTGGTTAGCTCAGAATCCTCAACAGAGGAGTAATTCGATGCTGTTGCAACTAGCTGTAGACCTGAGGAATATTAACATCAAAATCCCACCAGGTCCTTGTTTAAAAGGCTCTTAAGCTAAGGCCTATGAATTTGAATCTTACTTAAGTTCCACAGGTGATTCTTAAGCACTGAGAGTGCTGAGCTTGAAGAGGCAAAGAAAAATGGTAATTCATGGCCTGAAGGATCAGTAGTTGGCTATGTCCCTCAACTAGATTTCTCAGAATACTGAAGTCTTGGGCCTTCGAGCAGAATTAATCTGGTGTCATTTAGGGAAGAAAATACTTTAGGACATAGAATTCAGAGCATCCATGAGACAGTTTTTCAATGGATAAAAAGGGACAGGATGTTACCAAAACTGGGATGAAAGAGGGAGAGAGGGGGACACACATATAATATAGAAAATAATATTTAATATTATAACTACATTTTGGGGTAAACACTAATGTTTTCACAGTACAAAGTAATGAAAGCATGCTCAACAAAATCTTGAAAGGAGTAGTTAGGTATTAGATTCTATCTTCTACAACATCAGTGTTTCTTGAGGTCTGGTGGAGAGAAAAAATCAGTTTCAGAACAGTAACTCTGAGGAAAAAGGAAAATAATCCACAAGGATACGTAGGCATGGTGTGTAGAATCAAAAAGAATTGTTCTGTTTGTAACATCTCAACTAAATTCACACATGCAAAAGTTAAGCAAAGCTTGTGCTTTAACTTAAGTAGAACTTAACTAAAGAATTATTATAATTCAGTGTGAAAGAACTAACATTTAGAATGATCACTGAAGTTTTAAAAAAATATTTGAAAAAATACATAACAGAAGAAAGGAGCAGATTTAAAAACCAGGAGCCAGGGGTCTGGCTATGGACCATTACACAATCTTGAGTAAGTCACTTAGAACTTCCTAGGCCTGAGTTTTCTTAACTATAAACATGGACAATGGGCTGGATATCAAGGTCCTCTTCAAATGTTAATGTTATTCAAGTAAGTTTAAGTGATGTGTAATATACCGGGAAACCACAGGACATGAATTAAAATTTGTACATCTTATAGCTGTACTCTAAACAAGAGTCCTCAGTGGTGAATGATTAAGTGGATTATCCCTATATCAAAATATTCTCTGGGCATCTTTTGACAAAAAGCTGCTAAAGACAGAGTAGCCAATCTAGTCAATGAATCAGATATTTATCATTTTAATCAAGTTAATAAAGCAGCAGAGATTATTAAAATTGCTATTCCATGATTTGATTACTCGTTGCTTCTGCCAGGGAACTGAGTTGGAGAAGCAGGGGCTTCCATATAAATACCCCTATCTTGCGAACTGCTGTGGTTCTGCATACAGCAGTTAAACTTTGGGGGCAGAAGATCCCTTATACATTCCAATCAATAACAAAAGTGATCACCATTATCCATTAACTTTGCTGTAAAGAATTCATAGAAACATCAATGCATGGATCCTGGAATGTGGATCCCATAGTCATGTAGCAACACAAACATCTTGGTTGCAGCAAGGCAAGGCCCTGGCTATGGTGGTAGGGACTTGTGGTCTATAGGCTCGCCTTCCCTGGAGAAAATGTCCTACCTGATGTGGGACACAGAGGAGAATCCCGCTTCCTCAATTTGAGCCTTTAGCTCCTTGAGTTCCCCTTCAGCTTTTCTCTTCTCCTCTAAGTGCTGGTGGATCTCAGCCCTCAGGTGGAGCATTTCCTCCTGAAGACACCTGTTACTGTCCCCTCCTACTGGGGATGGAGGGGAAAGGGATGTGTTCTGGGTCTCCACAGTTGTCGAGCTTTTATCCAAAGCCACCTTGGTAAGCTGAAACAAAATAATGGTTTAAAGAAATTAGGTCACATACATAAAATGATGTTAGGTCATTAAAGAGGACCCAAGAGAAACATGAGATCACAAGGACATCCTTCAATGGAAGCAACAACAAGAAGACAAAGCTAAAATGAACTCCCTTCTAAGGATTTTCTCAGTCATAAGGGTCTGGGAGAGTGGTTTGGGCAAGGAGGACACATCTAGTGAGCAGAGTTGTTACAAAGGGGAAGAGGAGAATACACAGAAGGGTGAGGAAAACACAAAAAGCGCGCTCTCTCTCTCTTTCACACACACACACACACACACACACACACATAAACAAACAAGTTTTAAATAAGTCTGTGTCTGTGGATGGGGTGATTCCTATTTCTGAGAGGTCAGAGTTCCCCAGAGTCTTTTCACAAGTCACGAAGCTTCACAACACTGGAATCCTTGAATCAGAAGATGATGGCTCAAAATTGCAGGGCTCAATGCCCAAGGCCCTACCTGGAACTTAGATTCCAAAGAGAAGATGAGCAGGAGGGCTCAGGGTACTCAGGAAACAGCAGCAGTCCTCACAAAATTAGAATAATGGTGGAGCTACAGAGTAAGCTTTATTTCATTGACAGCAGGGGAATCACATCCTAAACTACTGAGAAGCTGAGGTGAAGCCCTGTTCAAAAGCCTCTATTCCTTTTTGGTTATTTCACTTGTGCCAATATTGTCAGCCAAATTCTCTTTACGAATTTAAGCATGTAAGAAGAAATCAAGGTAGAAACAATTTCCCAATACCTTTCTTTTTCTTAAAAATCCTCTTCAAGTTTCAATTAAAGCAAATCTTACAGTGTTTCCTCAAATGGGAATTAGCGAAGTTTTAGACTTTCTTTCTGTTCATTTGCACTCGTCTCTAGTTGTTTTTCATGCTTTTTAAAGTGTGGAAATCAAAACAAAAGTATGGCAATCTACTTAGTGTATGACTATTATTTTAGAACAAGGATTTCTTGCCTGTCTAAATTAATTTCAATATATCTCAATGTCACATTAATTTTTATTTTTATCTCAGTGGCAGCATTTGAGAGTTACTTACCCCCAGGTCAATTCTAATTCTCAGTTTCCCACCTCTCTCCCACAGCTTTGTCTGGGTCATGTTTTTTTTTTTCTCTCTCTCTCTCTTTCTTTTATATCTATAAATCTGTTATTTGTACTTATCACTTATAAATTCATTCTAGCTATACAGAACCATTTCCTAATTATCAAAACCATCAAAATATTTGCTGTGCATCTCTATAACGTGTAGTGGTTACCCAAGTAGGGATGATTTGTTGAATTAGTTATATGCTTTAAACCTTCATTTAAGTTACCAATATGTCAACAGAATAAGATCTAGGGTACCTTACATGGATCAATAATTGGAGCGGCTTGGGTTGGCAAAAAGCAATTGACTTTTGCTACTTCCCTTAAGAAACCATGATAAAATCTAAGCCACAGGTTTGTGGTGGAGGTAACTCATAACATGCATGTGCAAGTGGTGTTTAGTAAGGAGATGTGCACCTGTGTCAAAGAAAGAGATCCACACACAAAGGACACCATCTCTAGGTATCCAATTGTACATGGGTTCTGTGAGCTTGATATCTGGCAGGCTCTTGACAATTTTCTCTCTATAACTCTGCTGATCAGCTTAGTCAGTTTGGGGGGTCATCTCCACATATGCCACCAACCATTTGTGACAAAATAAAGGACATGGTACTGGATAAAACCACTTTGCAAAATTTATGGCTCTACCTTTCATTTAACTGTGTTATCTTTCAATATAAACCCTTTCCAATTAACATAACTAAAACATCACCATTAGTCTTGAATATGGGTACAATCTTTGTTATTTTCTAAAACCCAAGGATTCCTTTTGCTTAAAAATAATGTCCAACTTTATAAATCTACCCATTTTGTGTGTGTATGGTACAGGGGTGCTCTACCACTGAGCTACATCCCCGGCTCTTTTTATTTTATTTTTTATTTTGAGACAGAGTGTCACAAAGTTGCCAAGGCAGGCCTCAAACTTGCAATCCTCTTGCCTTGGCTTCCCCAGTAAGTGGGATTTCTGGTATGTGTCACCATGCCAAACAAGTTTAACTATTTTCAAGCACCATCTGTATGTATGATACCTTACTCTATTGGTTTTAATACACTTATTTTGTTAAAGAAAAAATAATGACTCGAGATCTAATTTTTGCTTATGCTAATTTGGGTTTTCATAGTTCTATCTCAACGATGGCATACATTGACTAAACTTAAAATTTAAATATAAATATAATTTAAATGTCAATGTATGAAAAGTGACTCAGAAACTAGCCTTTTCATTAGTTTTTAATCATTTATGAAAAGCAAATATTTCTGCTCCTTCCTTCAAACAAACCCTGAGACTTCCACTATGTGTGGCAGTAGTATGAATCCATTAAATCTATTTTAGCTATGTCTTTCTTATAGATATCTTCTTCAACATTACCTAATTCACTTGTGCTATTGTTTCCATACAATTCAACTTTTTGGGTGCTGAGTTCCTATTTGCCCTGCAGAGGTTTAGTGCAGGATCTTCTCTCTTGCTTGAATAGAGTTGTTCTGTTTTTCCCTATTGCTTCATACCTCTCACAATGTAAGTCAGTTCCCAGGCAGCAATAAGTGCATTAAAAACTAGCTTTCCCCCCGATACACAGCGTCACTAATCTTTAGGGAAATGCAAAATAAAACTGCAATGAGATATCTCCTCACACCTGTTAGATTGGTTTTTATACAAACTTAGGAAAGAAAAAAAGATATCAAGCATTAAGATGCCAAGAAAGGGGAACTTGTACATTGTTGGTAGGAATGAACTTTAGTATAGCTACTGTGAAAAATGATATGGTGACTCCTCCAAAAACTAAAAATAGAACTACCCATATGATCCAGTAATTCCATTTTTGGATATATATTTACAAAGGAACTGAAATCATATTGTCAAAGGATTTCAGCATTCCATGTCTACTGCAGCATCATTTTACAATAGCCATGATAAGAGGTCAACTTCTCAACAGAGAAGTAAGTAAATAAAGAAAATATTATGCTCAACCTCATATTACTCAGCCTTTAAAAAGGGGAGAAATCCTGTCACTCGGAAGATTCTGAAGTCCTTCAGGCTAAGAGAAATAAGCATGGCAGACAAAGACATATATGTCCTGATCTCACTTATAGGACTGAAATGTGGAATCTATAATAAAGTTGAACTAACAGAAGTAAGGAATAGAGTGATAATTACCAGAGTGAGGGGGGATACATCAGGAAGTTGTTTACTAAAGGGTACAAAGTTTTGGATAGACTTAAGGAATAGGTTTTGAGATTTATTACACAGCAAGATGACTACAGTCACTAATAATGTATAATTCCAAAGAACTAAGAATAAATTTCAAATGTCTCACCATAAGAAACCAGGGTGAGGTGAGGTGATGGATATATTTATTAGCTTGATGTAATTATTTCACATTTTATTTATATAGTAAAACATCACTTTGTACCCCATAAACGTACATAATCATGATTGGACAATAAAAATAATATTAGTTTTTTAAATAGCTGTTCCTAAAACATCACATTTAGTCTACTGACTTCTCTCCTTTGCATTTGAATCTCAATTCTTGATTAACTTTTCTCCACTGCAAAGTTAAAATGAAGAAAGCAATGATTGATTACTCTAGTTTCTTTAATGGAAATTTCCTAGGTGTTTACTATAGATCTTAATCTATTTGAGATTGGAATTTTGGGGGAGATATCTAGGAGAAATTATCATCATAGCCAGACCTGAAGCTTGCTTAAGTAGGTGAGTCAAAAAAATAAGGAGGAAAAAAACTTTCTTTGGCTAAAAGGTGATTCTTGCCCAGGAACCCAAAGTTGGATATGTGTACCAGGGGAAGTATATGGATGCTTGAGTGAAGAAGGGATTTTGGTGTCAAGAATAAGTCTTAGTTTCCAACAAGGAGAACACAACCTAATAAATAAGGAACCATTTTCCTAGAAAAAAGCAAATGATTTTTTTTGAGAATCTGGACACAAAACACAGTTATGGCAAAGCAAGCTTTATTTAATTGAAAGAAAGAGAATCACAACTGTAAACTCCAGAAAAATGAAGTAAACTTACAATGACTTCACATGCTAAGGGTCCTCCTCCCCAAAGCTGAAGATTGGTTTTTTAAGAAAAGGCGATAAAAAGGAAAATGGTGCTTACCCAAGAGACTCTTCATCCAACAGGTATACACTTTATCTATCAAGAGTCAAGCCCTAATCCAGAAGTCTATCAATTTAAAATTATATTAGGCATCTCCTATGCCAAGTAATATTGCAAGCACTGCAATATGCCCCAATGTAAAAGTCCATTTCCCAGCTGGACTGACCTTATCAAAATAGGATTTGGTTGTATTCTCCATGTTAGGCTACAAAAAAAAGGCTATGGAAGAAATGACTTTATAAGTCAGTTTTCCTATAGGACTTGTACTACCAAAAATAATTTATACCATGCAAATCAGAATCTGAATCTCCTTACAGCTGTGCTTCCTGCTTATTTATTCTAAGTTAATCCCATCCCACAGTCACTAACCATCAGTGACCAGCTGCCATCCCAAACTAGTTGTCTTAAAGTGAATATCTGTTCATTCTGTAGGTTCCTTTCTCTTACCGAAGATCCTCAGTGAAATCAGGGAGTGAAGGGCAGAAGCATCTGTACTGAGGGGCAGTGGTTTGCACAATTAAATTCACAACCTTTGGTGAGGACTCAGAAAAAGATATTCAAGCAAAAGTAGTGGAGCTAATGCAAAAACTCAAGGAAGAAGTGAAGGTTAGCTATGGCTAAAGCAACAAAAAGGGACTCGTGGTAGAAGGGAAATTCTTGAGGACGTATTGTGCCATATCCTGTAAGATTTGGGGACTGTTCACTTGGGCTCCTTTCACTGGTTTATTAAATTTTTCCTCTTTTTCTTATGCAGATGGTGTATAGACAGACCCAGGCATCCTCATTTTCCCTACAGGTTTCCTCATAGTCCTAAGGAAGCCATCACTGGGGAAGCCTGGCTACTTTTGCAGAAGGATTTCTATCAGGGATCTACTTTCTCTGCAATAACTTAGTTTCAGGCATCGTCCATCTAGAAGATGCAACTGTTAAATGTCACTGGGCAAGGCGGAGACACTTAGGAGTTCCAACAAGTGTTGTGGGCTCACTATCAGTGATAATCTCTGAGGTCCAGGACGTTCACTCTTGGACTTGAGAACGTGCTTTCTCTGATAGTGGGTGGGGACTGTGTTTCAGCCTTGGATACCAAGTTGAGGCTTGACAGGGGCTTGCTGTTGAAGGGCCATCTGCTGGTCATTGACTTAGTCACAACCTGGGTAGTCTGTCAGGTTGCACTGCCAAGTTGTCTTCTATATGAGACTCCATTGAGAAAGATCCCTGCTATGGAGACATTCTGATCCTCTTGGATTTTCTCAGCATTCTCCCCATGCAGGTCCTAAGCCCTGCCACCACCCCAAGCAGCCCTTCGATGTCTCCCTGTCTTCTGTGGTGTGTTTCAGTTACAAAAGCACAAGAGGGGAAGTATCCATTGTCTTGTAAGTAAAAATTCTTCTGAAGCTATAGCTACAGACAGTAAATAAAGGCAAAGGTGGGTAGGAAGAGGCAGGAAGCAGAAGAAAAACACAGAAGTAGTAAAAACAAAAGGGTCTATTAGAGAAACTGACAATGTGGGTTGGAGAGGCAGCTGGGATGCCTAGGGAGGACAAGCAGCAGACTGGGAAGTGGTTTATATAGAATAATGTCTTCTCACTTTAGGAGCACAAAGGCTGTGGGAGACCATCAGACCCCAGAAGGGCTGTGTACCTTCCACCCAGGGAACCCCAGGACCTGACACTGACTTACTTGCTGGTGGCTGTTGTGTGCAGCCTCCTCCTCAATACTATCAGTGAATTCAGTGCTGGCATCTTCAGTGTCATCCCCTGCAGCTGCACCTGGAAGTAAGTTCAGAAGAGAAAGGTGAGTCCCTTCACAGATGGCTTCCAGACAGCAGGTAAAATTACACTCTTTGCCATCCACCTCTGATTTCTTTCTTTCCCCAAGTGCCTGGAATCCTAGCCATTAGGGAAAGCAGAACCAATCCTTCTCAGTGTATTTGCAGTAATTTTTTACTAACACTCAAGCTTGTACAGATCTATAACCAAAAATCTTGACTGTCAAGAATGATTACCCTCTTATCTATTTTTTAAAAGCCTAAATGATTCCCTATCCTGGCTATGTAGCAACTTTTTCTTCTGTAACATGGGCCAAACATAACTAATCTTTTTCCCCCAACAAATGCTAAGAGTTTCCCTCATTTCCTAGGGATTAAGGCAACCCAGTTCCTTTCCCACTTTTCCATTGTTGTGATCAGCTATGCATAGACTGATGACATCTCTGAGGTTCTCCCATCTGGGGGTCCTGTGTCCTGGGGAAGACTCAGGTCTAGTCCAGATTTCAGACACAGAATGATACTGTTTCCTAATTCCCTCCTCTTTCCCTCTTCCCCATGTCTCAAACTCTGTTCAACAACAACATCCTTTGAATGGAGGGTTTTTTATACTTTGTTCAAATAAGGATTAATCTATTCGTTCATTCCCCAGTGTACACAGTCACCATGTACACAGTCACCCCACAGCACAAACATCCACACCCTGCTCTAAAGGACAAATCACTGCCATTACTAGTCTAGGCAGCTAGTGGTCTAGGGCAGTGCTGACCACAGAACCTTCTTTGATGATGGCACTGTTCTTTGTCTACAGTACCAATAAGTAGACACTTGTCACATGTGGCTATTAAGCACTTGAAATGTGGCTAGTGTGACTTAGAAACTGGATTAATTATTTTACTTAAATTAATTTTTATTGGTATAGCCACATATAGCTAGTGACTACAATAATGAACAAATCTAGAGAATTTCTTCTTTTTTACTTTTGTTAGAATAAAAGACTGTCCATACTACTTTAGATCAATAACTGTGCCCACATTATAGTTTTATTTTATCAAAATACCAAAGAATATCTCCTGTGCCACCCTGTATCTTACAGAACCTACCCAGGTTAGAGAATCTCAAGATCTAGTTCTGACCCTGGACTCAGCAACCAATCTGTTAAAGTCCTCTTCATACCACTCAATAACCCTGGCCTTAAAGAGATTAAGTGGCTTGTCTAAGGTTACCCAACTAATCCTGACAAGACCTATGTCAAGAAGTATCTGTACTCTTAGGATCCATTCATTGTTTCTTCAGGTGATAAATCAGAACTTTATTTTTGCTGCTTCTTCCCAATCCAAGGAGCTTCCTCCTTAGCTCAGATTTCCATAAATGAAAGGTTCTACATGAATAATAAGCATTCACTGTCCGAGTGGTTAGCCCTCTCACCTATTCTTTCTTAAGCCTGAATTCTTACTCCCCATCCTGCAGATGAGTTGAACAGGAGCAATTTGTCTTTAGATTCCATTTCTTGGCTTCTGCAAGTTCATGCCAGAGTATTTGCAATGGCTCATGCTGACCTCATCAAGGTATAAAGATAATTAGGCATGCTGTTCTAACAGTTTAATTTCCCTGATCTTTTGGTGAACGTTATTTAATCATGGACCAAGGCAGGATCCTATTCAGTAAATCCCTCCACAAAGAGAAACCTCTAACAATGAGCATCTTAATCTGTGGCAGACAGTGTACAGCGGGGATTTCCAATACTTATTATTTCAAACTGGCCCCAGAACTCTCTCACTCAAGGCACTGGCTGAATAGAGGTGAATATGTTCACCTCTACTCAGAGGTGAATGCTCTGACTGCTTCAAAACACTAAATGATAATTCACTGAAGGACATATATATTATATTATGCTTACTTTGGAGAATCTTTCCCTGTACAATGACAGAGATCATAATCTTATTTTTCCTGTGTGTGTGTGCACGCGCACACAGATTAATTGTCCTACTCAGTGAAAGATTAAGAAAGCATATTTTCCATTGTTTTCCTTTAGAACACTGAGCTAGAGAATGATCCTGTAGTTCAAGGAAGCTCAGCTCTGTTAGATCCAGATCTTTGTCCCATACCATTCTTGGTGGCTTGCACAGCCTATGCTAAGTCCACATCCCAGGATGATTCCTTTATTAGGTTCCTCAAAAGGAATTAGGAAAGGTGACTGTCACGGGTCTTGAAGTTTTTTATCTGACACTTTTTGCCCTCCACTTACCTTTGAGGTCCTTTCTGATGCCACATTTACATTTCTAGATAATGTTCCTTTTTAATTCACTGGGGGGAGAACAGGATGTGTTGGTTCTGACTTCATCAGAAATTAGAGAAAAAGGAAGAATGCCCATCTTACCTCAACACTCTACCACACAGGGATTTTATTTTTCTTTCCTCCTTACCCCCCAGAGTTCATTCAATCTGCTGTAGTTACTTTACAGCAGTTTTAAAGTTGCTTACCTTTTACCACCTTGAATTAGAAAGCTGAAAACAATTTTTGTTTGTTTGAGGACTAGAATAAAGCTGAAAATATTTTATAGAAAATGTTGGAATAAAATGAAGATATCTTATATATCATATCTAAGTGTACATTAGTCATCCATCTTTCTGTTATAATTTACATTTTTTTAAATGAATGAAAATAAAGAACCTCTTTTGTGGGGAATCCCCTTTTCTAAGCTTTTTACATGGCAACAGAAGTCTATCTTTAGAACTATCTTGGACTTCTTTAAATTTCTAATTTAAATGAAAGGTTCTAAAACTTTTTATACTGATGAGTCTTCTGCTTTTATGGATAAAAATATAAAATAAACTGGTCTGTCACTTTGAGAGTCTCCAAAATCTAAAAATCTATTCATTCATAAGTTGACTCAATTCTCCAAGATTAAGTTTTACATGTTTCATGTTAACATGAAAACATGCCTGCAATCTTAAATACTTTTATTTGAGGTTTTGATAGAATTGTGGTGCTTATAATAATTCTAGGCTCTGAACTACACAAAATAGAGGTGATAACAAAATGTGCATTATCTAGATCTTGAAAATTATCTTCTACCATCTATTCAGTTCTACAAAATAAACAAAATAACCCTCTAAAAGGGCTGGGGTTGTGTGGCTCAGTGGTACAGCGCTCACCTAGCACTTGCAAGGCACTGGGTTCAATCCCCAGCACCACATAAAAATAAAAAATAAATAAAAATAAAGGTATTGTGTCCAATTACAACTAAGAGAAATATATATTTAAAAAAAATCGGGGCTGGGGTTGTGGCTCAGTGGTACAGCGCTTGCCTTGCCAGCACATACGAGGCCCTGGGTTCGATCCTCAGCACCACATATAAATCAATACAATAAAGGTATTGTGTCCAACTAGAACTAAAAAATATTTTTTTTAATAACCCTCTAAAATGTAACATAATAAAATCCTTTGGCAACAGTTTAAGCATTCTGCAACCATAGGGTCTTCTTTGACCAAGGAAAAAATTCTTACTTTTATAAAACTTTTTAAATTGAAGATAAATTGCATATTGAGAATGTGGACTTTGGAGCCAGTCGAGGTTTGAATTATTCTTTTGTCACTAGTTTTGACTTTAAGCAAGTCATAACCTGTCTGTAACTCAGTATCCTCATTTGTTAATTAGGGTTAATAATATCATCCATTCCATGCAGCTGTTGTGAACTTCAAAGGGTTTGCTAATTTTAAAGTGCTTAGAACAGTGCTTAGTACAGTATGTCCTCAATAAAGCTTACCCTCAGACAGTATTGCTGTTTATTATTATTGTTACTGCTGATAAACTTTTATTTATGGTTTTGATGGAGTTGTGGTTCTTACAAGATTCTAGGCTCTGAACCACACAAAATAGAGGTGATACCAAAATGTCCATTATTTAGATCTAGAAAATAATTTTCTATCAACTGAAGTGGTCCTTGGACTAGGGCTAACTAAACTGAAGGCCACAGAATCTAAATGTAAGCAGAAGAAGGAAGTTCTAGACCTGATGTTATTAACTGGATGATCTTGATTGATTCTACCTGTACTTCTTCACTTATGAAAATCGGTTTTCCTCAGCAAGATGCTTGAAATAACACTTTGTGCTCTTTCTGCTTTCCAGGACAGTTGAAAAAGAATAGAGTCATCAGCGAAATAGGATGAACTCTTTTGGAAAGGTGCCATACAAACAGGATTCACCAGCAGTAAATTATAACTGTCTTGAAACTCCACCATGCAAAATAAGCTTTACAGGAAAATTCACAAAGTTTAATTTTAATTCTTAGTAAGGAGTCCAAACTGGGTGGGGTCAAGATAACTCCCCCTATAATCATTATTTCCCTTATAAGCCATTTATATGGGATCAACAGCAAAGAGATAAGACATTTTAGTACAACAATCAATAGATTGATTCCCCTGTGGAAAAGAAAAAAAGATATGAGTGTTCTCTACTTTGCTCATAAATCTTTAAGAACTAAACCAAGAACATAGCAGGGTTCATATTTTACTAATCCTGGAAGAAGATTTTAAAAGCTACTACTTGACAGCATGAGTTAAGTTTGCAGTGCCCAGTGTTCTTTTCCTCAGTGCCAGGTCCTCTCCATCCATCTCTTTCATTCCTGGACACTCTGCTGTGTGCTCATTTGCAGAACTCTCATACTTTAATGTCATGAACCAACCATCACTGACTTAATATTATGATGCTAGATGAAAGAACCAAAGGAGAACATTCTTCTATCAATTTTATCTGAATCCATTCCCTTCAGGGCCATAAGAAAAAGTCAATATTCTATGTAGCTCTCCATAGCCTCTACTGAGAAATAAAATTCTTTATCTAAACAGATGCTTGTTTTGGAACAACAGAAAGCTGCTGTCTGCAAGTCAAGCCCCTTTGTGGAATACCTCTGTCTTTAAGTTGCAACACATCTCATGCAACCTGGAGGCCCCTGACCCATACAGTATTCAGAAAGCACTGTTTTTAAGTGGCTTTACAAAACTAAATTAAAATCCAAATCACTTTTCAGGATATGAAATATCAACAGGGTTTTGGAAAACATTTTTACTTTTTCAAAAGGGTGATTATTCAATAAACTAGTCACTTATCCTTAGGATGACCAGTACATGTGTAAATTAGGACGTTCTGGAGAGAAGATATGCTCACTGGACTTATTCTGTAAATGTAATTCTGTAGTGTTGAGGATTTCCTCCCGCTTATGGTCTCTTCTTTAAAGAACACAAGGCTTTTCTAGGAAGATTTAAAGAGACAGCACCAGCCACCATAACAGTGGATCCTCAAATCCGTCCTGCTTTCTCCTAATCTACTTCAGCAAGGAGAATTAAGAGAGGATTTTTAAGGTAAAGCAGCCAGTTTCAGTTTTCTGGAGAAAAGTGTAACACTGTCTCTTTAGTCTCACTTCGTTGGGAGGAGAAAAATTCAGGTTTCTTCTTCCTTCCTTTAGTAAAGTACTCATTCCAAAGAGCCTTACTTTGACTTGGAATTTTAGTACAATGATCAATAGACTGATTTTCCTATAAAGGAAAAGAAAAAAAGATAAGTATCCTCTATTTCTTTTCTCATAAATCTTTTAAGAACAAAACCAAATAGTTTCTGTTGGCCTTTGATATTTTTATTAGATCAGTAACAATTTGTTGTGTCTCAACTAAAGTAAGCTGAAATTCTAACACTTATATATAAAAAGTACACTCTCCATTTTAACACAAATGTTAATACAGATTAACACCACAGATCTATGAAGAAATTAACTTTCAAAGAAAAATATACAGCTTAATTTGGTGGGGAAAGTTCTAAAAATAATTTAATGCCAAGTTTCTGATCATTTAACATGTCATTTTCTTTTTCATCTGAAGTTATGAATCACTTTAAGCCGACAAAATTTAAAGTGATAAAAGCAAATAAAACTTTGCTTTTAAAAAAATTAAGCTAATAATGCTCCATGGACAGTGATGGGAATTCATGAGTTATAAAATATACTTGCATGTATATATACACACCTCTAAAGTTTATAAATTGAGAGATAAATATCTTAGAATAATGACTTTATAACTACAAAAAGCAGCACCTCATACTCAAGTACTAAAAAGCAAATCTACAAGAATTTGCCATACAATTAGATGTTCTCCAGGGAAAAAAGTTAATTTGGTTCAAGTACTTAGTCCTACTCTTAATATTTTAGACCAAACATTTTCTGATGCTGCTGAACTTTCTGTCTGTTTTATTCTTTCAACTCTAGCAAAGGAAAACAGTATAATAAAGATTTTTATTTCTGGAATTTGATTTTAAACAACAAAAGGAAAGTAACACAAAAATAATGAGTTTATCACTTTACAAGTTTAAATGTTCTTACTTGAAATCTGACAAAAATTAGCATTATTAGTTCAACAGTTTTGTGTTTCCCTTCCATTTCCCTGTTGGAGGCAAATGATAATGCTAATTTTTTATTTGGGACACTCATCCTGGCTCATGTGATTACATAGAAAAAAGCTGAGAATTTACCTTCTATCAATACTCAAGACTATGTAAAAGTATTACTTTATTTTCTAATCATAATAAAATGTTTTAATAAACCTATGAATGGTGAAGGAGTGCCTTAAATATTTCAAAATGCATTAAGACTCAGAAACTACCCTATAGAAATCTGTCCAGCACACTACCTATTGATTTGTCCCTTCTCTTTTTTTATTAGAGTTACCATAAATGAGCTCCATTTTTTCAGCTGTTTTTTTTTTTTTTTCCTGAGTACAAATGGTTCTATACTATCCAAAGGAGAAAAGCATCCCAAGCTTTAACTTAAGAGCAAGGAAGAAATATGTGCTTCTATCTCACAAGATGTTTGTATTTGAAAAAGAAAATTCATTTCATTTATTCTACCTTTTGTACAATATTTCAATGTAAGATGAAAAATGGATGTCAAGTGTGTGAGTTACTGATTTTTTTTCCTAACTTCATAGACATTTTGTCCCTTTATCTGGAGGATACTGGCTACAGACTTGTTGAATATGAGGCCAGCTAGTATTAAAGAGACACCTATCTCAAGTGTGAAGATTATGTGGCTCTTTTGTAAAAAGACCAGAAAACAATGCCTTTACCCAAACAATTGGATCTAGAGACTTCTACTACGAGCTCAAGGAAAGCAAAAGTACTAAAAGTATTCTAAGACTATAACTTTTAGGTAAGCCAATCAACCTTTACTTCTTTAAAAAAGGAATAATTTTAGTATAATGTGACCTGCTGCTTCTTTCCCTAATCAGAAGATTCCAGAAGCAACTCAAAACTCAAAGTAAAACTGAAATTAACAAAATGAAAACTGAACTGTTTTGAAACTATGACTCAACTTCTTACAACCCACACACTAAACTAGGAGCATAAATTAGCATAGAAGTGATAGGTCTTTTAGGCATAAGTCACTCATGTATAAACTAAGTAAAATATATTAAAGAATCTTATAAGGAAGCTACTTTTTGTGGCTGAGATCCTACATGGGTTTAGATTTTCTTCATCCTTAATAGATTTTTTTTAACCAAATATGATATAATTAAAAAATCTTTTAGAATTATGAACAAGAAAAATGTACTAAGATACAGAGGTACTAAAAATATTGCTGCTGTCTACAACTGAGTGAAGAAAAGTTGCTGTGGCAATGGATGGGTTGAGGGTAAAGGAAACAGGGGATAAGAATATACCCTCTCAAAGTAAATAACTAAATAGCTTAAAAAAAAAAAGACCATCAGACAAATGTTGACATATACTAGTCTCTAATAATCATTAGATTTCAATAATATGATTTAAACCTGCAGTAGAGTGGCTAGGTAGGTAGCTCAGTCACACAGCACTTGCCTAGCATGCATGAAGCTCTATAGTCAATCCCTGCACCAAAACAAAAACAAAAACAAAACCTAAACAAACAAAAGAACCCCTCAAAAAACAAACTAACAAAACTTTCATAAGAGTTTAAACATGTCATAAGGACTTCCATTTCACTCATTAAAAAAATACCCTTAGAAGTCCTTTTTAACTCTACAGTCCTAAAAACTGTAGACTTTATCTACCCTGATCCCTTTTAACCATTACTTTGTGGACTTGCATTATTCAAAAGAAAATGTAAGACCAATGAAATCTATCAATATGGATTTTTCTAAATTTAAGTTCTGTTTCTGATTAAAAATGGCTTAAGTGGGCTGGGGATATAGCTCAGTGGTACCGTGCTTGCCTAGCATACTCAAGGCCCTGGGCTTGATCCCCAGAGTAAAACACACAAACATACACATACACACACACACACACACACACACACATGGCACTCCATGTTTACCTAAAATTATTGTAATGCTGAAAAATGCCTGACAAAGGTAGAGTAATTCAGAAGACCCTGTGTTCCTAAAGAGAGAAAAGCACATTATATAATGCTAAATGACAATATGAATGATGTGTCCAATCACAGCTATCTGTGAGTTACACAAAAATGTTCATCAGAATTGTGTTCTCTAATCATAATATGTCAAATTATCATGTCATCTACGACTAAAAAAATATTTTAAAAAAATGTGAAAGAAACAGTGTCATGTGAAAAACAGAAGTATAAAAGAAAAATTATGTTCCATCTAGCTTAGAAAAGAAACTCAGACATGTTTAGGGTACTAAAACCCTAAATCCCTGCTCACTTATTACCATGTTTAAAGCAACTAAAATCTCTGCTTCTAATCTAGGAAACAAATATCCACAGACAGCAAGCTCTTTCCAAGTAGCACTACTTGCAAGCCTCAACCCAATCAAAACTAGAAAGTTAGTATTAGATTTTAGTTACATTTATGGTATCAAAATCAAATTCAATGTATTCTATCAATCCACTCTCACTGGAGGTTGATAGAAGCAGTGATTATTAACATAAATTACTATAATACCTATGAGCCATTAGAACCGGAGAATCACTCACAGTTAAAACTTAACAGTAAACTTAGAAAGCTTCCTTGGTCTATTAGTAAAATTAAGAGAAAAATTTTCCTAAATGCCTTGTTGTAATAACATGAGAGAATACTCTTCAATAGGTTGACATTTCTTTTTTTTTATTTTTTTTTTTAAGTTTTAGGTGGACACAATATCTTTATTTTACATTTATGTGGTGATGAGGATCAAACCCAGTGCCTCGTGCATGCTAGGCGAGAGCTCTACCACTGAGCCACAACCCCAACCCAGGTTGACATTTCTATGCTCAACTCCACTATCTGCTTTCTTACTTGGAAAAAGCTACATAAAGTTTTGCACAGGAAGGCATCTCTTACAACCAGGAAATTAAGAATAGTGAGTGGTTATGCTTATACTTCCTCTCTCTTTCCCATTGACTCCTTTTTCCTCTCAAGGCCATTAAAAGTGACATGGCATCTCCATTAAGAGAAAGGTTTATGGCTACCAATCTTTGCAAAACCACATGATCAAAATATTCCAAAATATTCCAGGTGTTTCTCTGGTAGAATACGTCCTCCCTGTCCATGTTACATCAACTGACACTGTTACAGGCACAGCTAAGGTTACAGAATCCTTGATGAATATTAGACCGTAATGTAAGCCATGTCAGCATACAAATGTGAAAGAAAAGGGCTGGGGCTGTAGCTCAGCGGCGGAGTGCCTGCCTAGCATGTGTGAGGCACGAGGTTTGATACTCAGCACCACATAAAATAAAGGTATCATGTCATCTATAACTAAAAAAAAATTTTTAAAAATATGAAAGAAACAGTGTCACGTGAAAAACAGAAATAAAAAGAAAAATTATGTTCCATCTAGCTTAGAAAAGAAACTCAGACATGTTTAGGGTACTAAAACCCTAAATCCCTGCTCACTTATTACCATGTTTAAAGCAACTAAAATCTCTGCTTCTAATCTAGGAAACAAATATCCACAGAAATAAGAAACCTCCTGGTGCTGAATCCACAAAACTCCACAGTAATCTTGGTTACTTTTTATACTCTTGACATTTAAAATACCAGAAATACAATCCCGAGTGCCTTTTCCTTACACCTGTCATGTTGCCACACAAGATCACCAAGACACTGACTAAAACCTATGAATACAGATCAGTGACATTTCATTCTAAACTATTTGAGCACTTAAAAGCCTAGAGCCCATTACTTAATATAGAGAAGTGTATGCACACTAGATAGTGAAAAATAAAGGACTCCAACTAGTGCCACTACCAAATGGAAATACAGAAGTGATACTCTTTTCCACGAGTTATTTGGCAAAATACTGATTTTAAACAGGGATATTACATTAACAATTATCTTTGTACACAGAGAATTCTGACAATGGAAGACTTTTCTGAACTAAATGGCATGTCCCTGGCTTAAAAGAAAACCTAAAGGGATCAACAAAGTTTTAAATAGAATTTAATATTTAACTATCTAATTTCACCTCTGTTGATCAACAGTCAACTCTGAAACAATATTAGAGCCAAAAGTTTATTATAAACACTTTAACAGGTTTTGCCTCTGTTCCTTAAGTTGGCCTAAGACTACTCTCCTGATTTTGATTACCTTCTGATATGGATTATCACTTTTGCAGAGTCATTCTTATAAACTCAATCTTTCTCTTTCTCATCTTTTATTGGATTTTAAAAATGCTCTCAAAGAGCAGGAGTTGATTGAATGGCAAAAATAATACACACACATGCATTTATGACATGATATGGAACATATGAAATGGACTGTGAAAGTGGGGAAGGAATAAACTTTATTGGCCCATAGAAGGGATGAGGGAACAAGAAGGAAGGGCTGGGAAAAAGAATGAGTGTGTGTGGGGAAACTAAAACTGAATGATTTAAATGTGCAAATACACTTTGTAACCTCCAACAATCAATGGAAAAGTAGATATGTACATAAGATACAGGAGGCTAAAGTGAGTTTCACTTTGTAGTTGATGCTACTTGTACCAGCTCTATTATTAGTAAGTCACCATTTAATTCTGTCACATCAGACAAGGCTCCCTCTGGTTAGTGTAAACAGGTTTTCCATCCTGGGATGCAGTGTGACCCGCCAGCGCTCAGAAGGCATGCTTGTGACGAACTTGCACACCTTCCAGTTCCCCACCTCCAACGGCGGCCAGGGTCTCCAGTCTGCTTAAGCGCTCCAGGCTTCTTCCAAGAATTTCTTCTAGCCGACTGCGTAATACCTGGGCCCCTTCGAGTTCCACCTGCAGAGTTCGATCTCTCTCAGAGCTGATTGAACATGCCACATGGAAGGAAAATGGATTAGCCATCAACTGTAACAAGTCCACATATGTTTCCAAAGAGCCATCAATGCTACTCTAGACTGTGAGATTTTCTAAAGTAATGTTCTCCAGGACATCATAAATGAATGAGCTCTTTGGTGCAGCACATGTAGTCACTACTGATAGATTTGCAAGGCCTGTTCTTTCTTCAAAGCCTGCCCCTTTAGGCCAGATTCTGGGCAAATCTCAAATAAAATTATAGTCTTATGATTGCTCTCACTCTCCTACAGGCCCCATAAGAGAAATTTCATTATTAAAAGCTTTAGTTTCTGAAAAACTAAAACCCAGGAAAAATTAAATGTAAACTGAAAGGCATGGGGATATAGCTCAGTTGGTAGAGTGCTTGCCTCATATGCACAGGCCCTAGATTCAATCCCTAGCACCACTAAAAAAAAAAAAAAAAAAAAAAGTAAACTTGCTTCCATGTTTACCCAAAATTATTGTAATGCTGAAAAATGTCTGACAAAGGTAGAGTAATTCAGAAGACCCTGTGAAGCAAGACTGAGCCAAGTAGAATTGCTGAGGATAGCTATTTTTTACCAAAATGGACAGTATTCTGAAAATAAATCCAGTTCATGAAGACTAAAGATCCAGGGGTTCTTTAAAAAATAACACAAGCAAGTGGTCCTATCATACCTTTCCCCTGCTTTCATTTTCCTGAGTAAAAAGAAAATATTTTTAAGCCCAACAAGAAATTAGAAGAAATGGGAATAATAAAAATTTAAAACTGTGAAAGAGGAAAAAAGGACTGGGAGAGAAAGCAAAATGAGGCGGGGGGAGGGTAATATAAAATAAACACAAAAGATAAAATATACATGACCAAAAATTAAGAGAAAAATACAAGAAAATATAATCATCATGATGATTATCGATGATTCTGAGGTAATATTAGGTATTGCAATGACTATATTACCTTCAATGATATTCAATGATACTAAACTAATATCTGAGACCTTTGTAGCTGTACTTTTATAACAGAACAGCCTTTAACAGGACATGGAGCAGAGAAAAGAAAGGAACATACACCAAATGCTTACCATATGCAAAGCACTGTTTAGATGCCTAAGCTGTCTTCTCATTTAATCCTCACTTAACTATGTGAAACACACTATTCCTGACAAGATTTAGACACTGAGGCTTGGAGCCATCTATGCAACAAATAACAAACTGGACAGCTTTCTTTTTCTCTCTTCTTTGGTATTATTAGCATCTGCACTTAATAAAGAACAGAAGAAATAAAAGAAATGAAAAGAATAAAAGGAATTTTTTTTTAAAAAAAGGGAAAAACAAAGTTGGGCATGACAGCACATGCCTATAATCTCAGTGACTTGGGAGACTGAGGCAGGAGGATCACAAATTCAAGGCCAGCTTCAGCAGCTTAGTGAGATCCTGTCTCAATAATAATAATAATAAAAATAATAATAATTTAGTAAAGGGAAAAGTTACTCTCTTACCTCTCTGGATGGGCATGGAACTTCACCAAGCTGCTATAGAGCTGTCTCTCAGCTTGTAAGGCCTCATTGAGTCGACTCTTTTCGTCTACTAGTCCTTCTAGCATCAGCAACAACTGAAGAAAGAAAAGAAGCAACATACAAATGGAAAAGTGAGGCGTGAGGCCAAGTTTATCCTGAAAAAAAGAAAAATGTATTTGCACATACTCTGACCAAAAAGTCCCAGTCTTTTATTACTTAAGATCTCTGTAGTATCTTACAGTTTTAATCAATGACACAATATCATTTTATATCTTAGCTGAATTCAGATATGAGCGCAAGAAAGAAAAAAAAGGAGACAAAAGTCAGAAGCATAGGAAAGAAGCCCAAAAAACAGTAAGAAAGGATAGGAAAGAGGGAAACATACAATAGGACTTTCTAGTTTTCAATGTTCATGCAATAAACATTTACTGAGCACCTTTTAATGTGACAGACTCTGTTCTAATTCTAGGAAAAAGCTTACTATCTAGTGGGAGGAAAAGACATCCATCAATCATACGTATGTCCTGTGAGATATACTACATGACATAAAAATAATGGGCTATGATAATGTGTAAATAGCAGAGATGTTTAAGCTAAAATTAAAGCTGCGGGGGAGGGATGATAAGAACAGTTAGTGAGAGTAATGGTAATGGATGTAGAGCATAGGTAAATAAATCTTTTTGAAAAAAATTTGGCATTGAAAAGGTCAAGCATAAAGTAGAGCTACAGAGGAACTCAAGGCAAAGGCAGGGTTGTTTCCTCTCTTCCTTTTTTAAATTGGGAGTCGTCTGAACATGGCTAAATGCAGGCAGATGAGAAAGAGTTAATTGAGAGAGAAGTGACTTATGTTTGAGAGTGAAGGATAACTGACAGTATGTGTCCAAAAGCAACTGCTACTCCTTTCAGAACTATAAAGGTTAGAAATAGGCATGTATGACTGCTACTGAGCAAGGTACTGTGGAGTATGGATTCTCTATGAAATACCATCAACTGACCTAGATTTTTTTCAAAAGTAGTTGAGATTGACAGTCTTTCTATTGCTTATTTCAAATAAAAAAATAAAGTCTGTATTTCAATAATTTACCTGTTGTCTTCGGTTTCCTGAAATTTCTTGACCTTGGGATTCTACTGAAGCAACTTTTTCTCGAAGAAGTAAGACTTCTTGTGTCAGGCGTTCCATAGCTGGTATGTCTTCAGGATCAACCAGTTGCATTTGCAGGTCCTAGAAATTAAAAAACAAGTAATAAGTATAGATATTAATATAGTAATAAAAGCTGTTCTAGCAGAGGAGCAAGGGAACAGATATTCTTGAAATAATCTACTATACTTTCAAGTGGGATATTGATAAGCACTGGCCAAGGGACCAAATGTATCCACATATTGTTTGAAGATGCCCTACAGGTAATCTGAGTTTCCAACACTTCCAATAGTCTTTAAAAAGCTTTGAAAGACCTTTATGAGGTCTTCTTTTATCTGTATGTTCCTGGTCAGGGACTCCAGATCAGCAGCCTGCACCTGTAGCTCTTCCTCTTGTACAGCCATCATAGACTGTAGAGCAGAAAGTTCCATCTGGGGACAAAAGAAACACTGGAGTCAGCAGGTAGAGGAAACAACAGCTGTCACAATTACATTTCAACAATGAGACAACTGCTTTTCATATCACATCACTATCAGCCAATAATGCAAAAGAAAACAAGAACATGAACAGAGCTCTACTGGAACAAATAAATAACCACACAGCATGGTACCAAATGTTGTTTCATGGGAAGTTGTAATGGTTGTTTTTAATGGTGTTCCTCTATTTGAGTTAGCAGTATAAAACCATCAAATTTATTTAATTTAACCATATTTATTATGACACCTAAAAACTGGTTATCTTTAGCAGAAGTAAAAGATGAAGTTCTTCTTCATATAAGTTCCTTAGCTAATAGATTAAAACATTATAGAACACCTCCATTATGCAAAACTTAATGAATTAATAAATAAGGCATCAAACAAAAATAGCTGCTAACATCAGAGATCACTAAATATTACATGCTTCCTACTAAACATGCTACCACCTGCAATGGAATCTTACACACAGTTAGCACTGTAGGCCCTAAACTTTCAGTGTTGTATTTTCCTTCCCTCCTCATCAGAAAATGATAAACATCGTTATAACAAATTCATTAAAAATTATGATAATAACCATAGCTGAGTTGTTCTCACAAACTTAGCGATCTGGCTAATCTACTTCTTGTCCTTCAATATCAGCCACTTTTATCCTTATTCTTCACTTTCTAGGAATACAAGACTTTTTCTGTTCTTGTAACACAGACTCTTGATTCATGGGCTTTATACCTATTACTCGGTCTGCCTGAAATATCTTTTCCAAGGATGCTTCCTTCCCATCCTCAGGACCCCAGTGTCATCTGCTCAAAGAAGTCTTCTTTGACCACTCCAGTTAAGGTGGTCCCCATCCATGTTACTTTCTATCACATTTTTTTTGTATCACTCATTTTAATCTTCAATTATAATATCATAATATTTTATAATGCTTATATTAGCAAATATATCAAGGAAATCTTATATTTATAATTTATAATATCTAATGGCATAATTATTATAACATATTATAATTTATAATATAACATGTTTCTTGTCTTTTATCTCTCTAGTAGAAATTACACAGAGCCAGAATGGGACATTGTTGATATTGCTCACTACCTCAGCCCTGCACTAGCTTACAGAAAGTATCCCATATATGAATGAATGAACAAGTGAACAAATGAATCCTCACAGAAATCCTATGGGGCAACTACTTTTCAATTTACAGATAAGGTGACTTCTACACCTCAAATTACAGATGAGGTGACTGAGACAGAAATTAAGGAACCAATTCAAAAATCACAGAGCTAGTAAGTGGCAGATCCAGAGTATGAACTTGTGGAAGCAAACTTGATTCACTAGGCATAATGTCTTTCCTGTAGGTATCGTATTCCATATAATCTTTACGGCAATGGCAAGTTATTTCAAATAAATATTTTATAGAACTATTTTAAGATAATCTTTAAAAATTCAGTGGAACAAGTGAAGAGAGATGGTAGAGAAGCCAATTTAAGGTATAATTAAGCTTCCTAAAGGAAGCAACACTTCTTCCTTAAGCACATAAAATTTAAGTCAAAAGTAAGAAAAATTTTATTCGTGTATCTTCTAATTCCATCAATGCTTGCAGTATAACTGTGTGGCTCATATGATTTAGTAACAGTTATTTGATAGTTTTAACTACCTTCATTTTCCTTCCATGCTGAAGGAGCTCAGTTAGTGTAACTCTTGACATTTCTTTGCCCCCAATCAGGGGGAGGGACTTGACTTATCTGTACACAGTGGAAGAATAAACCAGGCCTGCTTGGCTCACACCCCCCACTTCCTCTCCTTAGAAGACACTGGCCTAAAGGAAGACTATTTTTTATCACTGCTTCTCCAAAGGCAGTTTGTTGCCCACCACAGAATAGTCTGCCAGGCCCAATGCTGCCTGTGACTGAGCAGGTCAATTACCCAATCCAGGTCCAACATCGGTTCTTACATTAAGTTTTCTAAGACTCTGTCAGTATTAAATCTGATAAAGCTTCAGGCTATCTGCCACCAATTTGTTTTATTTCTCAATTTGTTCAGGGTTGGGTATGAAAAAAGGGTGCTATTTATCAGATCCTCTTCAAAGAGATAGATAGATAGATAGATAGATAGATAGATAGATAGATAGAAACAAACAGACATCCAGGTACTTGGTTCCATTGAAGAAAAATGAAAACATGAAGAAGAAAACATTTTTACAGCATGATAAAAGGTCTGCAGGTAAGACTGACACAGGTTTTAAATCCTGGCATAAACTCCTTTACAAGGCATTTAAACTAATGATTTCCTCAAGTGTAAAATGGAAATAATATAGCTACTTTTCAGGGCTACATAAGAAATACAGAAAATGTTTTACAAGTACTTGGCACATTACAGGGAATTAATGAAGTAACTACTGCTGCATCTATATACTACTATAATATCAAGACAGGAAATATGGGGAAAATCGACATAGCTTTTGGTAAATACCTCATGTTAGATGGAATGTGGTAATACATTTATATGTTATTGGACTTAGAAGAGGGTAATGGATTAAGGATTCATGAAGTTAAGCAATAGCTAAATATCATTCATTCAAAATATTCATTCATAAGCATTATAATTTTATGATCATGAAAACAGAACAGAATCAAAAAGTAACATTACTCTGAATTTGGTACATATGAGAAAAACAGAAATAGTATGTGAAAATTAAAATATCTGACATGAATAATCAATCAATGGCTAAAGTAAAGGAAAAAAGGGAAAGGATTAGGGGATTTAAAAACTAATTTTTTAAAATGCCATGCATGAATTGGTTTATAAGCAAAAATATGGTAATAAAATCAAAAGGTATAATAAGACAATTTCATCATAAATATAAACAGATTTTATATTATAAATCAAATTATAGCAAAAAAGGTAGAAAAAGCTAGGAACTGAGCTAGCTAACTTAGGAACCCATGACATTGACTTTTTTTAAAAATATTTTTTGGTTATTGATGGACATCTATTTTATTTGCTTATCTATAGGTGGTGCTAGGAATCAAACCCAGTGTCTCACACATATGAGGCAAGCACTCTACCACTGAACTACATACAACTCCAGCCCCTGACTGACCTTTTAAAATAGATGCCATAGCAACATGTGTATAGTTTTTGTCTGTAATGCTATGTTGTAGCCCTAACATTTCTTCTACATCATAGCTGGACATACAACTGGCTATATGGGGAAGACAGAGGAAGGATTTCTATAAGACTGACAGGTTTCTTCTAAGAAAATGGATGAAAATTACTGACAGAAAGAGTTCATGCATAAGATGGGGAAGAGTATCTATTCCGAGAAATGACTTCTTAGAAAGAAAGTATTTGGAGACACAAAAGACTTTGAGTCTAAATCTTAGCTTTGGCATTTATTAGTTAGGACTAACCCCTGTCCCATTAAAAATAAATAAATTAGTGTTTCAGCTTTTCCATCTATAAAATAAGTCCAATACCATCTATTTTGTGTAGAGTTGTGAACACTGGCATTAATTTAAGAATTCAGCACAGTCTAATGCATATAAGAGTACTCAATAAATATTATTGCTCATACTCAAATTTCTCTTGTTTAATGCTTCTAAACTCTAATTTCATGAGTCTAATGTCATAATTCTAAGCAGCAATAACATAGCATTTCCTCTTTTCACAAGTGTTTTACAATCATTTTATTACAGTTATTAATGGGTAGAAAAAACTTCATTATTTCAGTAGTAAAAAAGCTTTAAAAGTCCCCATTATAAAAATAAGAGGATCTTATTGGATAAAATATATATATGTATGCATATATATCTTATTTACATATATTTTTATATTATATACAATGTTATATATTATCTATATCTTACATATACATCTTTTATATATAAACACACACACATATAAAATGATTTATATTTTTTTCCAAAAAGAAAAAAGATATACCTTATATTTGAACTTAGATATTATACTTAAAGAATCGTACTCTTTTAAATATAAACTATTCTGGGGGAAAAAAACAAAACAAAACAGGAATTTAGAAATTAGCCTTGACTATAAAACTCACCTGACTTTCTCTTTCTTTTTTAGTCATAAGTACAAGTTCCTCTTTGGCATTACTCAGTTCTTTCTCCAGTCCTGCAACTGTGTCCAAGTCTCCTAAAATGAACACATAGTGCCAGTTTTAATCACTAAAAACATGTAATCTCTGCTGCCTCATTTTTTGAGAAATTTTCTTGGAATACGCATTCCAGCAATTAAGAAAAAATACACACACACACACACACACACACACACACAGGTTTTTTTATAGCATTATTTATAATAGCAAAATATTGCAATCACTCTACACGGGAAAGAGAAAAGATGGAATCAGTCACAGTGTATTCACACTAAGGACTATATATATACAGCTGTAAAAAAGAATGAGGAAGTTCATGAACTTATATGGAGCAATTTCAAGGATACATTAAGTGAAAGAAGCTATGTTCAAAAGAATACTTCTATCTGGAAAAGGGGGAAATATGTGACACACACATACAAATTATGTATGTACATGATTCATCTGTTTATTTTTGCAAAAAGATATTTCATTAAGGATAACACAGAATTTAACAATTTTCCTTCAGAGAATGAAAAGAAACATGAGAGAAAAGATTGGAAAGCAGATGGGACTTCTGAGAATATTTTTTTCATATACTTGACTTTTTAACTGTGTTAATGTTAAATTTTGAATGTGTAAGTTAGTTTGACAATAATAGGACATAAAAATCTAAAATTATGGAATACAGAAGGTAGATATTATAATAATTTTTTAAAAGACACAATCCACTTACACAACAAATGGAGTGGGAAGATGAGGGCAAGATAACTCTTTTTTGTAAAATAATTTCATAATAGATAAGAGAAAAAATTTAAGAACTAGGAAATTAATTTTTAAAAGTTCAAGCAAGGTTTAAAGAATGCTAAAGCCACTGACTATTGGGAAACACAACTGTCAGCATCTCAAGCTATCAGCCTGTAGAGCACTTACTAATTGCAAAGGGGAAAATGAACCTTTACAATGGAGAGATCTGGCACACATTACAACCTTAACCAAAGGATAAAATTTGTTACCACTACGTAAAAATTTTTCCACATTTGATGATCTGATACTTATTCCTGTATATCCAATTATTCAACTTGATGCAAACTGACCAATATGCACTAATGGGATACACCCAAAAAGACATCACTCATAGGATTCTTGACAAAAATGTTTAACCTGAACCTAACCATGAGGAAACAATGATAGACAGTGCTCTGAATTCTTCAAAAATCCTAATGTTGTAAAAGACAGGAGGAAAAAGGTTGGAAACTGTTCTAGATTAAAGTAGACTGAAGACAGGACATCTAAGCACAATGCATGTCCCCTGGTGGCAAGAAGAAGCAACTACAGAAAATGTTATTGAGACAATGAGAATTCTAAATATGGATTATATATTTAGATAGTAAAAATACATTAAGGTCAAATTTCCTAAACATGATAATTACATTGTAAACATGTAGGAGAATGCCTTTGTCCTTAGAAAATACTTGCTGAAATATTTACAGATCAAATGTCATGATGTTTATAAGAAATTTAGAAAAAAAAAGCATTATATCTATATATGTTGTGCACACGGAAAGAAATAATGCAAATGTGGCAAATGTTAACAATTGATGAATCCTAATAAAAATGTATATGGGTATTCACTACACTATTGTTGCCACTTTTCTGTAGGTTTGAAATTTCCAGAATAAAAAGTTGGGGGAAAGTATGTTTTTTTCTGCTATCATATATACCTAATTAAAATAAATAAATAAATTTTAAAAAGAAAAAGGCAAATATAAAGTAAATTACACAAATCTAGCATTCATTACTTTTGGGGCAATGCAAAGGTTTCTTGTTAGATAATGAAACTTGTGCAATTTTTCCCACAGAATCATCTAATACCATACACTATAACACAGGTGCAAACTTTTTACATTCTTGGTGACAAAAGAAATCACAAGTTAATTGTTTAAGTTTACACCCTTTCTGGTTCCAGCATTATAATCCCTACCTCATTAATCATCACCAGTAGCTTCTTCTGTAATTCTCTGGGAAATAGCTTCCTTAAAGCTACCCTAAATACCAACCTTTTGCTCTGTAAATGCAGAAACTCCAATCCAAGGTTTCTACTTGAGTTTTGCTCCCACCATGCTTAGAATGTGATTGTCTTTGGGGAGTTCAAGCCCTACAGCCATTCCTTGAATAAGGTTGAGCTTGGAAAATAATTCAGGTATATTGTCCCTCCTAATACTTTAATGTAAGTGTTGTCAAGTTACTATGAGCACCCCACTATTGAAAGATATCCAGTAGAATGTATCAGTTCCATTGGTCCTGCTGTGCAGGTTTGGAAACACTACTCTGGCATTTCCGAATCCCTGCAAAACTCTCTCAAAAGGAGAATTAGGATTCAGTTTCCCTGGAGTAAACTGTGAACTCTTTTTTTTTTTTTTTTTTAATATTTATTATAGTTGGATACAATATTGTAGTTGTAGTTGGATACAATATCTTTAATTAATTAATGTATTTTTATGTGGTGCTGAGGATCAAACCCAGGGCCTCGCCTGTGCTGGGCAAGCACTCTACCACTGAGCCACAACCCCAGCCCCAACTGTGAACTCTTATCAACATAAATTATGGGCATTTCTTCTCAGAACTGACATGTCTCCAGCCTTTCAGAGGAATCCAAACATTTTTTTCTGTTAAAAGAAAGAGTTGTGGCCAAACCTATTAATATAGAGATACAGGAAGGAAAACAAAAGATCTTTTCATGAAACAAAATTTGATACTTACCTAATGTGGACCTGGGAATGCTAGCATCCTCTTTAGCAGGCAAGGAAGTGCTATCATTTCTGGAGGGTATTTGCATTGATGCCTAAAAATTGGAAGAGTTGGGGAATTTAGGAAGACACAGGAACTATGATCACAATGGCAGGACTTGCAATATTCTCACACAGTTTCATATTAAAAGTTATTAAACTTATATGCCTGAAATGTAAGCAAGAAATGCTGCTGACATGAAGTCTACATAAGTCTACAGTTCTTACTTGATCAGTTTGCTCTCCCAGATTGGGGCTCATGGAAGTAGCTTTAGCTTGTTGGTTAGAGACGAGTGTTTGAGTCATCATTAAGTCTTTCCCTCCTAAATGCTGGCGCACAGCCTGTAATTCTAAATTTCTTTCCATTAGGGCTTGCACCATCTTCTCTGCAGCAGCCTAGTGAGAAGAAGTCACAAATAACATTAGAAAGATATTGCAGTAAAATAAACACAATTTGTTTTCAAGTGTAATTGCTTAAAGACCAACCATTTAGAAAAAGCTATTGCGGGGGCTGGGTTTGTGGCTCAGTGGTAGAGCACTTGCCTAGCATGTGTGAGGCACTGGGTTCAATTCTCAGCACCACATATAAATAAAGTAAAGGTCCATCAACAACTAAAAAATAAATAAAAAGCTACTGGGACCCTAAGAAATAGTTTCCTTGCTATCAGTTTATAAAGAAAAACAGTCAAGTGAGTAGAAAAAAAAGTTGCTCATAGGCAAAATGTTGAAAAAAAAAAAACATAACACATTTATTACAGATAAGAGAAACTGAAGTAGATTCTGCTAGAACTCTATTGGTCTAAGGTGTTAAGGTTCTGGTTTGAATTGGTGTAACAGATGACTGTCTTTACTCTTACTTGTTTCTTTGCCCTGGATTACTCTTCACCTATATATCTGGATGGTTTGCTCCCTTCAGGTCTTTGCCAAATGTCACCTTATCAGATTGGCCTTCCCTGAGTATCCTGTCTAAAACAACAATCTTGTGAGTCACAAGGCACAAATATTCAGTTATGAGTAAGTTCTGGGGATCTAATGTACAACACAGTGACTATTGGTAATAATGTTATATTGTTTACCTCTATTTGCTGAGAGAGTAGATCTTTAATGTCCTCATTAGGGATCCACACATAGGAAATAACTGTTTCCTAAGACATTGTATCCATCTAAACTAAAAAAGTATTTTTTTTAAAAAGCCATTTAGGTGATTCTTCTGCCTGTAAAACTTGAGAATGCAGAAGAGTATAACTAATACTGTTGCTGAATTTAAAATCTTCAGTCATTTCCATTAGCTCCAAGGTTCCATTATTTTATTATCTGCTGTGTAGTAAAAAGATGTATAATAAGACTAATTCTTTCAAATAACAGAGGTTAAAAAGAAACTTCAAAGACTTAGTAGCCTCTTGTCAAAGACTTAAATGATTCACAATAATTTTGTTAGGTCTCTTCTAGAAGTGATCATTGAAGTATGTGGCAGGATGTTTCTAACAAAATGTGTATTTACTTCAGTAGGCCAGAGAATTAGAAGAGTGGAATATCACTATCCCATGATACAAGAAAGCATCAGAAAATATTGTGGTAACATAACATAGGCAAGTAAGAATGCAGCTTCCTCCAAAAACTGATTCTGAGCTATTGGTCCTTAATATGCAGCATAAGTCAACTAGTAGTCTTTGCCCTTAAGGAAAAAGATAAAAATGAAGGGAAAAATAAAAAATTATTTCTGAAATAGTTGTATACCATTATTTTGAGATTAACACTCAATATTGAGTATGGGAATATATTCTCTTCATGTCCTTTCAAAACCAATCATTTTTTTTCCTCCTGAGATAGGAGAGAAATACTTTTTTGGGGGTGAGTACCAGGGATTGCACTCAGAGGCACTCGATCACTAAGCCACATCCCCAGCCCTATTTTGTATTTTATTTAGAGACAAGATCTCACTGCATTGCTTAGCACCTCACTTTTGCTGAGGCTGGCTTTGAACTTGAGATCCTCCTGCTTCAGCCTCTCGAGCCACTGGGATTATAGGTGTGCACCACTGTGCCCAGCGAAAGAAAATACATTTGATTGTAAGTTTTTCCATACCTCGAATGGAAATATAAAATGTCACTCAAGTCTTGATAGTTTAGAATTAAAATCAAAACACTCCAAAACTCCATACCTTGTTCTCTTATAATGATCAAAGCATTAAGAAAAAAATCAGTGTAGACAATGCAGTTAATGAACACGTGTTTTTGGCACAATTCCAAATGTGGTGTTTAAAACACATTTAACACTTGGATGATTGATGTAAAACTGAAATCTATTTAATAAACAGCAGGAGAGAAACTATGGAGTTTCTCCGTATATCATGTAAAATGATATACACATGTTACAAATGATATTTTTCTGGTCTCTGCAGTAGTCCTTACCTGGCTCTCCTGCTCCCTGGTGCTCACAGACTGAAGCAGAACCTGAACCTCCATTTCATGTTCCAAAGCTTGTTTGTTCCGATCACTTAGGAGGTCCTGCAGCATCCTTTCTTTTCGCTGTAAACGCTGGCAGAGCTCCTCAGCTATTTCACTCTGTCCCGGTCCCAGTTTGCAGAGCAATGTTGCACTAAGATCCTAATGCAGAAGGAATGGTGTAAGATTTTGGAAAAAAAAGTTCTTTTTAACACATATTGAAATGCTTATAAGAAGTGTCATGGAAGAAAGAGCTTTGAGGTTCTTGAGAATAAACATCATGTTTTATCCACTTTTGTTTCCCCGCATTTAGGAAAGGCCTATGACTCAGAAGGCTAGACATGCTCAGTGAACAAACACTAACAATATAAAATATATAGAGTGCCAACTTACATATTGTTCTCTGAAATAAATTCTTCTCTTATTTGCTCAGGGAACATAATAATTAATGTTAGATGAGAACAAATGGACACTCAGCCCAAGTGTTTCATTTATTTTCTCCCCAGCAAAAACTTTTAGGGGAGCATCAAACAGAAAGTTAAAAAGGAATGACAAAAACTGTTTTAATAAGCAGGCTGATGCAATTCCTATCTCTATATTGGTGGTTAAAACTGTGAAGCCATACTGCCTGGGTTGAATACTGGCTCTGACACTTAACTAGCTGGTACCTGGATAAGTTAACTTCAGAAGTCTTTTCCTTGTCTGTAAAAAAGGGATAATATTATGTCCCTCATATATTTGTGAGGATTCAATAAGTTATTGCCCATTAAGCTCCTAAAATAGTACCTGACCTGACATGAGCACCATAACTAATAAAGGTTAGTTATCATATTATAGATGCATATTTTCGATCACATTAATTCTCACATAACTTCTTTGAGAAAGATAAACATCATCTTAAGTTTACAGATATGGGGAACAAGTCTTAGAGAAAGCCAATTACTTGCCCAGAAAATGAAATTAAAGACTTGGATAACTTGCTTCCCAGACTTCTAGAGTCCTAAGTCAAGAATGAAATCAAGTAACCACTAAGCCAACTGCTTTTAAGCTAACTGAGGTCTTGCCTCCACTTCCTTGTTCCTGTCATGAAGAGATGTCTGTAACTGCTGAACGATACTCTCTTGTTCCTTCTGCCAATGGCTAAATTTGGTTTCCATTTCTTCTTGTAGCCACTGGAGGTTGTGACAGGTAGCAGTTAACTGTTCAACTTCTAGGCCTTTGGCCCTCAGGAGACTCTCCATGCTCTATAGTCACAAAGAGAGCAATCATAAGTTAAAAGAGCTATTCTATACTTCTCGTGATAAATGAGAAATTAGATCCACCTTTAAATTAGCACCTATTAACTTTTTTGCAAGAGGAGAAAACTAAGTAACTAATCTAACAATGTCATACTAATTTATTTTTTGTTTTTAGAAATTCTTAACTAGTTTGTGGAGAGAGAAATACTAGGCCCATGATAAAATGGAAACATTATAGAGGAAGTAATTTCTCTGAAGAGAAAGTAAATGACTCCTTTAAAAAGTGACAGATGGTTAGTTATATAAGCTTTAAAATAAGTATGTAAATAAAAAGCTCATGGTAAATATTAGTAAAATAAACAAGTGTTCTAATTGTGGGAATACAGGGACGTGTATGTAATATTAATGAGATGAACAACAGTTATACCCTGGAAATGCTTATGTAAAAATGTATATGTGTGGGGAAGGATGTGTATGTATCTATATCCAAATCCCATTTCCAAAGATGAAAAATAAATTAGAACCATGTAAATAGAAACCAGTATTCACTGACTTCCTCTACAAAAACAGAAGTGCTGTAATTTCTCACAGTTTTTTTTTCTAATTTTTAAGTTAGACACAATACCTTTATTTATTTATTTTTTTTTATTAGCTACACATGACAGTACGATGATCTTGACAATTCATACATTTGAATCAAATGGGGTATAATTTCTCATTTTTCTGATTGTACAGGTTGCAGAATCACATTGGTCATACAGTCACCTATATACATACAGCAATAATAATGTCTATTTTATGTGATGCTGAGCATAGAATTCTGTTCCTCATGTGTACTAGGCAAGTATTCTATCACTGAGCTACAACCCCAGCCCTAATTTCTCACTTTCTAGTCTATAATGATGGAACTAATAAGTGCTACTTTTGTTTATATATATATGTGTGTGTATAAATAAAAATAATATACGTGTGTGTATACACACACACACACACACACACACACATATCCATATACTTTATAAAGCAAATACTCTGGTTTTCAGAAAATGATGGAGGATGCTGATGCTTCAGGCTTAGAATGCAAGTGGGAGAGGAATACCAAGTCAAGACAGATTTTGCTCTTACATGCATGGTAGCTTCATTAGAAGAGAGGACACTGCACAGTCTCTCTATGTCATGATCTCGCTCTCTCACAGCAAGATGAAGCTGGCGCAGTTCTTTGTCTTTTTCTTCTAGAGCAGAGAACTTTTCATCTATAGCCCGCTGTAACAAAAAGTAAAGCTCCTAATTCTACAAGGTTCATTATCTTGATTACCATTTACTCAATGAGCTTCAAAATATGAGAGAATGGAAAACCAAAACCCCAAAGGAGAAAATTAAGTAGACATAAATTTCTTGATACTCATGTACATAGAATAACCTATAGCCCAATAAGCAAAACCACAACACGTACCTCTAGAGCAATAGCTCTATCATGTATTCGTTGCCGAAGTTTCTCAAGCAACATTTCATTTGCTTCAGGGGTTTTTTCTGAATTATCTCGATACTGTAGGAGCTCCTGAAATTCCTAATGAGACAAAAGATATTCCTTTATTCACTTATCTATTACTAACTGTATTCCTATATTTTGCTAAGTAATCTGTCATTTAAGATAAAAAACATGATTATTCTTCGCAGGGGGAAAAATTTAGCAGAGATAGCATTCATGTAAATTGTTAACTATTCTGCAACATACAACATATATAATACATAGAACTGATAACCAATCTTCAACATATAAACATACTAGCATGCTTGACAGCTAACTAGTAGGGGAACACAGGGTATATTGCTTGACTCTCTGCCTAATAGTACAATAAAGATCTAAGAAAGGAGGAACGATTTGCACTGATAAAAGACTAGGATTTCTGGGCTGGGAATATAGCTCAGTTGATAGAGTGCTTGCCCTGCATGCACAAGGCCCTGGATTCAATCCCCAGCACCACAAAAGACTAGGATTTCTTAGGGGTACATTCATAAGAAAAGAAAAAAAAAACAACACTTTTATACACAATATATGCATACAATGAAAAAAATCAGATACTCAGTGAAATATAAGCGATTCAATGTGAGTGAAGCTTAGAGTAGATGGCAAAACTGATCACTCTCCTTTTTCTCTCTCTCTCTCTTTTTTTTTTTTTTTTTTGTGGTAATGGGGATTGAATTCAGGGGCACTTAACCACTGAGCCACACCCCCAACCCTATTTTGTATTTTGTTTAGAGATAGGGTCTCACTGAGTTGCTTAGCACCACTTTGAATTCGCAAGCCTCCTGTCTCAGCCTCCTGAGCCACTAGGATTACAGGTGTGTGCTATTGCGCCCGGTCTGATCACTCTTCTTAATATCACATTTTTCTTTAAAACTTTCATTCTGTCATTTAACTTTCAGGAAATTTATGTACAGATGTCTTCTCCTATTAGACTGAGAGAGTAGCCAAATCTCTTTGTTTTCCCAACCCCTGGCATAGTGTCTAACTCGCAGAGGTGCTTACCATTTGCTGAATACCGGTTAAGTCTTTCAGGTCTATGCAGATGTTTCTTACTTGATGATTAGCATCTTGATTTAGATTGTATTTTCTACTTATTTTAAATCTTCCTGATTCCCACAACTTAATATTCTACTTACAGCAGGATTTCAACACAGATGATTAATACCTTCATATTACAGGAACAAGAATTTCAGAGCTCTATGAGTACAGTTTCATTGAAGTCATAAACACTCACCTGAAGCAGCTGCTCCTTGTGACTTAGACTATGGTTTAGGTGTTGAATGTTTTGTTCCTGGGTTCGAATCTCATTGTATTTTTCAGCCTCCAGGGTACGAAGCTGTTGGCTCTTATTCTGCAATTCTCCTTGTAGCTGCTGCAAAGCTTTCCGCAATTCCTGAATTAAATATATTCCCTTCTTAAAGCAATCTAAAGTTTTTACATAGTCATTAGATACATTAAAATTTTCAAGATATATAATGAAATATACAATAGCAGAAAGTGCTATTATTAATATTGCTATAGAAATTTGGATCAAATAGGATATGAAAAATTGTGAAAAAACTGTGGGGGTAGTAGGAAATAAACTTGATATTAGAGTTCAATACTAACTTTAAATATTTCATGTATAAATTCCCATCAGAAGGGATGTAAATAATACAGAATTATAAGTAATAAGTGAATGTTCTTTTTTTCACACACCCATGAGTTATAAGTGAATACTTTGCATGTTTATGGTCTACACATTTATATGTGTGCAGATATTTATAAATAATAGGTATATATGCAACGTACTGTAAAAAAAGAAAGGGAGCTCTATATAACAATTAAACAAAACTTAGGATATGTTTCCTTTGTGTGCATAATAAAAAGTTGAGAATTATTTCCATCCCTATCCTTCTATCACTACCCCCAAACTATCAAGACAACTGAATTTTAATACTTCTAAAGGAAATTCAGGTCTCATATTTATCATCCAAAGTACTAAACCAGGAAGATGCTTCAAAAACTGTACTTTTAAATCTGAGTGTCAGGGAGTCTAAGAGAAGCTAGCACAAAAAAGATCTTAAGACCTTCAAACAAGACAGACCGAGAGAGTGAGAAAGAATATACTCTCAACCAAGAAGAAAAAGAAATTCATTTAAGAGTTATGTATTAGACATTTTTCAAATTACACGATTAATTGTACTTTCCATTCCTTAGACCTTGGACATTCTTCCCCACTTTTCTGTTTGGCTCACTTTCACACCTCCCCCTGCTTCCAGAACACCTCATATTTCATCAAGCTTTCCCTGACTCCCTCTTCAGCCCCTCCTACATATTCTTATAAAAATCCATACATGGCTCCTCTGCAGTATTAACCACACTGATATTCTGTTCATGTGCTTTTCTCACACTAAATTGTAAGTAAGTTAAGAGGAAGGAGCCTGTGGTATTCACCATTATACTTCCACAATGTAGTTCAATATCTGGCACATGACACATGGGCAACAAATGTTAAACTGAATTACTCAGACTAAAAAAATGACTCAAAGGTTAAGGTTCAACATACACAGTCCTGCTAAAAAGTTACTATCAGGGCAAAGTCAGCATTTGGGGCTACAAAGTGGTTAATGATTTACCTGGTTATGTTTCCAAGAAGCTTCTTTCTGCTGTTCACTCTTGTTTGCTGCAGCTTCCGCAAATTGCACACATCGCTTGGCATCAGCAAGTTGGCGTTCCTTCTGTCGTACCACCCTCTGAAGCTTCTGTATTTCAAGCTGGCTGCAGAATAAAGCACTCTGAAGATCAAGCAGAGCCACCTGTTGCTGAGCTGGGGAAGTACCCTCAGAGCTCTGAAGAAAGAGAAGAAATTATCCTCACGAGGAGGGCAAGCATTGAACACCTGAGAAGACTGTAAAGACAAAACATAAAACCAAATGGCACATACCCAACTGAAGTCTCTCCCTATGACGTTCACATACCTGAAGCTGTCCAAGCTGGCTTTGGTGCAGCATTTCTCGAAGCTTTGCCATTGTGTCATTTTGACCTTCAATCACCTGGTATAACTCCTCAGTCTGAAAATGAGAGAGAAGTGCCAAACATGTTAACAAACTAAATATAAATTCAATTATCTTGCCTGTATAGTAACAGGATTCTTACAAAACACCAATTTAGGTTAAGATACAATTTTTCCAGGTTAAGATTTGTTAGTCTGATAATACATATTTCTACAAAATATAGAATACTGTCTACTTTGATGGGACAAATTGGTTTCTCACAGGTTCTTGATTGCTAAATATTTTACCTCATTTTCCCTGCTTTTCAGAGTTTCCTTGAGGCTTTGAATTGTACCATCTTGCTTCTGAGATAACTCCTGAGCAGACTTTAGTTCAGAGCTCATTTCATTTAGTTTCTCTTGAAGAGTCTGAATTAAAAAAAAAATAGTTTGCTAGTTTGTTAGGTCAAGGATATCTTTAAACTTTAACGCAACCAAAGTACTTCCTCAAAACCAGGTTCTGAAGAATTTTTTACAGAATAGTACTTTCTTATTTTTCTCACATACAGTAACCACTAAAGTTTAAAGCCAATCAACACAAGGAAATAGAAATAAATGTGAAATACTTCCTTCAATACTCAGTTGCCCCAATTCTCATGCACCATGCTTTCTCTATAATGGTAGCTATAGTAGGCACTTGTCCACATGAGTCACTGTGGATTCCTCACCTAAGACCAAGGAGCTTCTGCTATCTTATATAGGACGGGATACTACAAGGACTCAGCAGGCAAGAAACTCAGCATCCTAGATTGTGGCATTGTTTTTCTAACAGACATAAAAATCCATGAGCTATAAAGAAGTGAAGTTAAGCTAAGATCAAAAGCACAAAGATCAAAAAGTGATACCTTACACTGTTAAAGGTTGTGTGCAAGTTTTAATTACATTCCTAAACGATACCAGATATTGGAATCTGGGCAGACCTCGCTAAAATCTTGATGAGAAATAAAGGAAAGGACTAAACTTATAAGTGAAAGTTCCCTAGAGCATCAGAAGACCACAGAATTCACCTCTCAAGTCCTACTCGGGTCAAAAGACTTGGACTACAGCCAATCACATCCTCAGGAAAATCCTGTGCTCTCCAGGAGCACAGGACTAATCATACCTTGTTGGTGGCCTCTGTTTGCTGGAGTTTTTCCTGAAGTTCTGCCACATGGGAATCAGATATAGACTGCTGAGTTACAGTGGTCTCATCTGAGTTCCTCTTTTGTTGTTTGAGTACCAAATCTTCAGGCAGGGACTAGGATGAAGCAGCAAGACGAGTTAAATGCAGCCAATAATAAATTTTACTTTTATGTTCAAATATCTGTGGCATGTTTTTCCACAGATTGGGAACACCAGAGTTGTTACATGAAGTACCAGTAAAACTTCCTGAAGACAATCCTGGTCCTTGCTAAGAGCAGTGATTCACCTCCATCCTTTCTATGCTCTCCAGCCTTCCCACCCACTCACACAGACTACATAACTAGGTGAGGTGAGGCAAATAATTCAGTTTAAAGAGAAGGGGGATTTTAAAAAGGAAATACTTATGATGACCAAATGTTTGCTTTATTCTATTTTTAATCAGGGAATTGAAAAGCTATATGGATGAATCGTATGCCATTCCTAAGAAGAGAAGTTTTATTATAATTACCTTTCTTACAACAGGCCTGTTTACATTATTGGAAAAACTGGCACATTTGAATATGAACTAGATATTAGAAAATACTCTTTTATAAACCTAAACTTTCTAAATTTGTTAACTGCACTACAGTTGTAAAAGATCTCCTTGTTCTTAGGAAATACATGCAGAAGTATTTAAGGTTAAGTGACATAATATCTACAACCAATCCTCACACAGTTCAGGAATTTTTTTTAAAAATAATGAGCCTATACAAGGATAGGGATAAAACAAATGTGGCAAAATATCAGCAAGTGGTAAATCCAAGTAAGGAGTAAATGGGAGTTCTTTGTTCTTTTCTTACAATGTCTCCATAAATTTGAATTTTTTTCAAAATAAAAAGGAAGAAATTACAGGTACATTAAAAAATAATTATATATATTTACGTATACATATATACGTAAATATATATATGTGTGTATTTTTATATGTATATATATATGTATATGCCTAATTAAAGTCAGGTATACAGTACATCCTGGATAAATAATCTACAGTAGTATAGGAAGGAAGTATGACTTATGAGGATATCAATTCACTAAAATTATTCAGGAGGAAAAAAATGCATAATGTTCATATGGGATGACTGATCAGTCTAAGATAAACTAATTAAACTGTGCCTTATAATCATCATGAGTTAAAGATGTTAAAATAAAATTTAAGGACACACTGTGGCATTAAATAACATTTCCCCTCACATAACTGTCACTCCAGTTAGGAATATAAATTCACAAGGAAGACAAAAAACAAGCAACTGCTATTCATTTTTTTCTTTCCTTTGCACTTGATTAGCACCTTCCAGGCAGTAGAGCTTGCCTCATATCCCTTCCTGTTTAGAAGTATGAAGATCTTTTCTATCCCTTCCGTGCCATTTATCTCTTTCTCTAATTTCAGTCAAGTACTATAACCTGCACAGTACCCTGTGAGGAATTGTGGGGAATATAATCTAATGCATAGTTTTAACTAAACAGTCTACTAGGTTTACTGAAGAGGTATTTCCTATCATAAATACAGAGAAATACATTCATTTCAATGGGAAATGTAGGAAAGGCTCTTCAAGCAGACAAAATTTTACCCTGCATAGGGACTGGGGTTGTAGACCAGTGGCAGAGTGCTCACTTAGCACATGTGAAACCCTGTGTCCCATCCCCAGCACCCCTCCCCCCCCAAAAAAAATCCTGGATCTAAGGAGGGGTAGAATCTTCACAGGGCATCTCAGAGCAACAGAAACAGGAAAGTGAGGGAAGTGTGGAGCTAATGGATACAAATTGTGACTTCCCTTACCTTTTTAGTGCTCATGTAATTTCACCCTTTAGAAAGGATACAATTAATAATTATATCAGCATAACAGATAAAACCAGGGCCTATCCTGAGCAAACATGTTATCCTATTTAAAAGTCTAGACCTATTTCTGAACAGCTAGTAAAGTACATTAACCCCCCTCCATTTCATTATTTAGGAAGTCAAAATTTCAAAATTCTAAAAGACACGAATACCAAAGAGATATCAAGAAATATTTTTAATTATAAATAGATGATGGGAACTAAAAATAATCACATAGGTTTTAACAAGTTAGTGGGGGCATTTCACAAAAAGAATCTAAACTTATGACATCATTTTTTAGAAGCTAGATCTCAATGCTTATTTAGACAAAAATGAGAAACTGACCCACTCACTGTATTTTCTTATGCCTACCAAATATCAGTTACCAGTAAAGGATCCATTAATTTAATGTATTCTCTCTTGCAACACATACATGTTGAGTACCTAATGGAAGGCACAGGTCCTAGAGATCAAGTACTATAGGACAAAGTCACTGCCTCATTCAAATATATTTTGCAGGGCTGGAGTAGCATAATAAACAAACAAATACAAAATATCAGCTAGTGACAAGCTCTTTGCAGTAAAATTGGAAAGCATGGTAGAGAGTTGGTGGTTAAGTTACTCTACTGTTCAGAAGAAGGCATTTAATGAAGCAGCACTTAAATGGAAATCTAAATGAAAAAGAGCCAGTCCTTCAAATATCAGCAGAAGATCAATCCAAGCAGAGAAAAGAGCCAGTGAAATAGAAGCCTAGGAAAGAGAAAGGCCTATGTGGCTAAAGGGTTACTTTCCAACAGAAATATAACATGAGCCAGGTATGTAATTTTTAACTTTCTAGTGACTTCACTGAATAAGTGAAGTTTATTTTGATATTTAAGCAAATACGGCCAAAATATTAATATAAACATGTAATCAGTATAAAAATTACTGAGAAGCTTTACATGATTTTATTCTTATTAAGTATTTGAAGTTGGAAATAGATTTTACACTACAGCACATCTCAGTCAGAATAGACAAGTTTCAAGTGCTCAGCAGCTACTCAAGGCCAGTGGCTAGCTTACTGGATAGCTCAGGACTGGAGCATAATGGGCAAAGGGCAGAGTAACACAATCAACTGAAAAGGTAGGCAGGGGCCCAATCAGACAGTTCTCCTAGAACAGCAGAGCTAATAAAGCTGGATTTCACACCAATTGAAAAGAAATGCAATACAGTATTTTTAACAGAAAGTAATCATATTTAAGTTTTCAAAAGACCACTCTAGCTGCTCTGTGGTGATGGACTGTTGGGGAGCACCAGCAGAAGTGGAGAGAAAAGACAGGAGACTAGTGTACTACAGGAGATGAAATGCAATAGTGGCTAGGATTATAGTGGCCTTGATTCAGGTGGGATGGGGGGTAAATGAGTGGGTTTGGACAATTTTGAAAGTACAGTTAACAGGATTTGCGAAAAGAAGTAGGATATGACTCCTAGAAAAATGTAGATATTTGATATTAATGCTGGGAATATATAAGCAATCAAAAATTTTTATTTAATAAATGAAAAAATATTAGGACAAACAAAAACAGGCCTTTTTCCTAGTTCCAAGTTCAGAGTTCTGATCCTTCAGTGGCTCTCTTAGAAAGAAGACCATATATATATATTAATATGTACACACACACACACACACACACACACACATACACACAAACAGCAACTGTAAACCAAAGATTGTCATAGGAAAGTATATAATGAATCTGGATCTCATTTGAACTCACATTGGCATGAATACTCACAGGAAAACTATAATTCTATAAATATAATGTAGTGACTTAAAAGCTTGAAGATAATTGTCTTTTTGTTCATAATAACTTTTTCTTTTATATCTCAGGAAAATGTCCTTTCAGATAACAATCTGGCAAAAGAGTACTTGGTAAGTGCTGCTGAGTAAAGAACTCATAATGAATTCAAGTGCATAAACCCATCACTCCAAATACTATAGTCTGAGATCAGAAATCCTTAAATTGTCAGAATTAGTGTTGCTCCCAGACTTCCGGTTATTAAGATCATGTTGTAATGAAATGCAATTTTAAATTAAGTCACTTTTTAAAAACACTTTTTTAGGTGTAATTGGACACAATACCTTTATTTTATTGATTGATTGATTGATATGTGATATTAAGGATGGAACCCAGTGCCTTGCACATGCTAGGTGAGCGCTCTACCACTGAGCCACATCCCAGTCCCTTAAATTAAGTCACTTTTGACACAGAATTAGTACAAATCCTTTCTAGCATCAGAAAAGGGATTGCCTCATGTTGCATAATGTAAGACCATTAGGCTAAAAGGCATTTTAAGTCTATTGGGTTAACAGCAATTTTCTTGGCACTTTCTAGTCCTCAAAATAATGAATCATAGATCTCAAACTAATTTTCTATCCTATCATTCATAATAGGAAACAGACAAAAACCATCAACTAGCATAAAATTAAAGGCCTAATCTTTGACCAGTATCTAATAGTCTATGCTTTTCAAAGGGCCTGATCTATTTAATAGAGCTAAGCTGAGTGAGATAACTTATCATAGTCACAAAGGAGAAGATTTTGGCATTGTAAGGTTTGAAGCAAAGATCTCTTTGAATTTACATAAAAAGGGCCAGGGTTCTCTGAAATGCTGTTTTTTAAGAAACCACACCCCTCCTACGATAGCTTTTCTACTTCAGAGCCAGACAACAAAGGAGAAAATTACCAGCTAGAATAAGGCTTAAAACCTTTCTTTAGATATCTGAAGAACCTTAGGTCTTCAGGCATGAATTCCACAGAAGGCAAAGAAATTATTTTGCATAATATCAGAAAATCGGTAAGCAGGAGAAACATGCTGTTGCTGTTTTTCTTTAATACAGAAAAAGAAGGAAAGAAAAGGAGAGAGAGAAAAAGAAAAAAAAATCAATCAGGAGAATCCTAATGTTGATGTTTAATAGTGCATATAACGGGAGGTAAGTGGAGGACTAAACAAAGGAATTAAAATGACCTTAACAGACCAATTTTGCTGGCTTAAAATAACAGGTTTTCTTCCTACTTCTATCAGATTAAACTAAAGAAAAATGTTTTGCTTAACAATTTTTTTCTTCCTACAAACTAAATTGAGAACTATCAATGAAAATTTACATTGTATTTGTTCATAGAAATAGACAAAAACGGTCTGCCTTTGTCCCACCTAGTTCTGGTTTTTCCCTAAAGCAAAACAGCCCTTAAGGAGCTTAGAATCTTATCAGGCTTAAATGATAGATAGATAGATAGATAGATAGATAGATAGATAGATAGATAGATAGATCGATCGATCGATCGATCGATCAAGTGTCCAGAATAAAATACATACTTACTTACAAATACTTTGAGCCCCATTTATTTTCCTTTACATTCTTAATTAGTGAAAATAATAGTAATTAAACACCAAGTTTCTTGAAGCTGAATGTTATTTTCTTCCTCCCCAATGTTTTATTATTCTACAAACAGTAAAGACTGTAAACCAGAAAGGTCACACCCTACTATTTTAAAAACTTCTAAGCTCCTTAAGGGCTGTTTTGCTTTAGGGCAAACCAGAGCTACGTAGGACAAAGGCAGACTATTTTTGTCTATTTCTATGAACAAATATGATGTAAATTTCTTTGGTAGGTCTCATTTTAGTTCATAGGAAGAAAAAAATGTAAAGGCACCTGACCTAAAGATACAGTTACCATAGTTTACATATGCTTATTCCTATGACAGTTTGCTTCAGGGGATCCCTAAAGAATTCTCCTGGGATACTTAGGTTACAGACAGAGGGCTCTTGGTTTAAAATAAGTACTTACTTGAGTTAATGTACTTCAGGAAACATGATTTTATGTATTGAATTTAAATATCTTGACTAAAAATGATCAGGAAGCTTTGGCTCTGCATGAGCTAAATTATTTAAACCACAAACTTTCCAACTCTAAAATGAGAGACTGCTGAGATGTTCTTTAAAATCCTTCCCAACTCCAAATTTGCTGAGTCTAGGCGCTAAAAAATAGTATTTTTAATTAAACATGGAGAAAATTTTTCCTCTTTCTTTACCCTTAATTTTCTAAATTTTCACCTTTCTACAGTAAAGACCATATTTGAGAAAGGAAAGTGACTTCCCATCATCCACCAAGCCTAGTCTACTTTTTTAGATCCAAATATGAGAATACCAAGTTTAATTTGTAACATCTAAGTCTGTTTACAGAAATAGTGTTAAGCCCAAATTTAGCCATGAGTCTCCATTGAAAGAAAAAGCAATAGAAAATAAGTACACAAACATTAGGCCTACAGTACTTAACATTTTATACAAATGAAAACACATTTCTTTTTACTTTTTCTTAACATTTCCATGTTTTATCTGATAATTTTGTGTAAATGTGAAAACTTTACTCCTATTTCTGCTTGAGTTCTTATTGTAATACAAGCTTTATATACAATTGAACTAACTTTCAAAAATTTCATGTGACAAATAACAGTATCATGTTATCAAGTCCTAAATTTCTGGAATTGTGTTATGTACCAGGCTTCCTGGAAATGCCTTCTAGATTGTCCACTTTTGCTTTAGTACCACTAAGGAATTTTTATCAGATGAAACATGCCAGAATGTTTCACAAAGTTAACTGAATCTAGTGTTTCCTGTTGCTATAGAAACAAAATACCATCTGTCAGTTCCCTGTATATAGCTGAATTTTACAGTGTGATATGAAATCAACTGGGTAAACATGAATAGCTCAAAGATCAACTGCCATTCTTTAGTAATTAAGAAAGTCAAAATAATATAATGGCTAACTCCTTTCTTAATACCAAATATCATCTAGTAGAGGTCAGTAGAAAAGCCAACTGTGCAATTTGCACATTGAGACACTGACAATATTTGAATTCCCAAGCCTCTTCTATGAATGTGGTGATTAATCCTCAAATGATCCATCAATAATAATAATAATAATAATAATCATGCCTAATGTTATAACACTTTACTAGTGGATTAATGTTTCCCCCAAATTTTACCCTCTGCTCTAATTATTTGAGGTATCTTGGGGATGACAGGCTAAATGCTCCAGGGAGCACTAACTAAAGTTCTCCCTTACAGAATGCCAATGGAAGAAAACATTTATGAATCAATAAACAAAAAGAAGAAAAGGAGGTAAAAGTTCTAGTGATAGAAATGACATTGTCTTCTTTTTGTAGGATAAAAATGAAATAGGAAATCTTTTTGTCTCAACAGATATGCAATATTTATAATTAATGGGAAGATATCAACAAGTTATATTACAAAGAGGACTATGAAAAGCAAATTATCTGAGTGTAAATCACATTCACTAAATGGGACATTTAAAAAAAAAAAAAGGTGTATCCAAAATAGGATCAATGATTAATTTTCTCAAGTCTAGAATATCCTTAATCTCTACCTACTAGACAGAAATCATGTAAAGCCTGAAGCCAGCTAGCTCTACTCAGACACTTTTGAAGCCATTTTGTATACCTGGACAGGGAGTGGCAAATACTCTTCACAGAGATCATCCCACAGCTCCTGCAAGTCTGAAATCTCCAAGGGATAATTCACAGGTGTCTTGTAAAGGGGTTTCAAAGACCTGTTAATGAAACTGGAACTAACTCCATCTGTCATGATATGGCCAGGCTTGGCTCCAGATGGGCTAGATTTCAGTGGAATAGGAAGCTTGCTCCCTCGGGGGCTCTGGATGGGCTTATAATCAAGACCTTTAATCATGCTAAGAGCTAGCTCCAGTTTGTGATTATAGATATGCTGTGGAGCCTGTTCATCTGAACAACAGTCACACTTTACAAGTTCCTTTGTACTTCTCTCAGTTTCCTCATCCTTCTGTTGTGGAGGACTAGCCTGGACACTAGCATCCAAAGATTCTACAGAGGAACCTGGTGTCCCTTCCTCCATGCTTTCTCCATCTGGGGGCACCTTTGTGCTTGATAAATCGGGTGGCCCAACCTCTGACAAAGCAGGTTCTTCAGTGCAAATGCTGGTAGACCACCTAGAGGGGCCATAAGAAATACTTCTGGCCACTTTTCGAGGCACCTTACAAATGGCTTCATAGTCAGAATCTGCAACTCGCAAAGCTGCACAACCACGGCATCTCCTGGGTCGGTTTCCAGGGCCTTCCGACGCATGACAACTGTGTGACTCTTGAATCTGATCTTCATTTTCTACCCAGCACTCAAACCCAGAATAGGCAAAGTCTTCCTGGAGCAGGGCAGAGTATCTCACATCGGGTAAGCCGGAAATGTCAACGGTCCCACTCCCTGCTTTAGTGTCCGCGCCAGAGTCATCATTATTCTTCCGATACATACTGGCAATGCAGGACTTGAGGCGATCCTTCTCCAGCAGCAGCTTCTGCAGGCGCTCAATAGAAAGGGCTTCGATCCGGGCAATAACGGTATCGAATCTATAGATACGATCAAGCATGAAAGCACATTTGCTGCAAGCAAACTCGGCTTTGCCATCGCGACAGACATCCTTGCCCAGGACGTGCGAAAGCAGAACCTGGAGGTTAAGCTTGGACGCCGTGTGGAAGATCCAGCGCCGCTGGTTTCCACACAGCTCCCGGGCACAGATCCTGCAAACCTCCTTCATCTTCGATGCTAGCGGGTGCCGTGCTTTTCCTGTGGCAGCTACTGAGTGATCTCTCACTATCCCTGGGTTGCGTTCCGTCTCCGGCCTCGGAGGTGTCTAGCTGGCATGGTACAGTTCTGTGGAGGTCCCCACCCCGCAGGGGGGAACCTCAGCACCGCGCTCCGCTCTGGGTACCACAGTGGTCGGCCCCGCCCCTGGGGAAGCCGGGCAGGAGTGGAAACGCCGCAGGGGGATGCCGATTGACAGCAGCGCGGGTCCGGGTCCAACCTTGCCAAGTCTCGCACAGCTGTCTCTCCCGCCGCCGCGTCCTCCACGTCCTCCCGGGTTAGCAGGCTGGGATCCGGGACTCTAGCAGCCGCCTAGGGCTGACGCAAAGCCAGGCCGATTGAGCATCAGATTTCAAGATGGCGCCGGCGGCCGGGCGCCTGCGGCTCCGCGAGGTTCCTCTGGGAGTTGTAGTCGTGCCAGCAGGCTCCCTACTCTGCGCATGCGGACTAGGGAGGGCGTCCCCTGGCCCCAAATCCGGTTACCGTTGCTGGCGGCCAAACGCTGACTAGGCTTTCGGTGGGTACGGAACGTAGAGGAGGACGCTGACTGCTGCATACACTTTCATCTGCCCAGATCTCACCAAAAAGATGCTCTGATCCACTTAAGGATCGCCCTGACTTTGCAGGATGCCCCAAGGCTCCTTCAGGGGAGGAGAAGGCCAAACCTCCTCCCCGCCCCTCTGTGGGCTCTGCCACGTATTCTGGAGCAGCCTGGCAGCTCCACTAGGCACCGCTGCGCGCCAACTCCTTCCGTCAAAGTACCACCTCCTCTCTCTACCGAGACTATTGCCTAGGTCTGAAGGTCCCTGGCTGCAGAGGTGGACGAGGAAAGGTTGATAACCTGAGGCAGCAAGTAGAGCGGGTTTTAGGAGACCAAGTTCAACCCTTCCCCCAACTATTGGGCGTATGCAGAAAAGAGGATGAGCCTTTCTCCCTTCAATGCTGGGGGAGGGTGAAGGGGAGGAGGTGGTAGGGTTAGCAATGCTCAGTGATTTGTCCTGTATTTAGGGGGAAAAAAATCAAAAGAGAGGGCACGAAGCAGTCATTTTAGAAAGAGTCCATCAAATACCATGTGAATGCATCTGGTTAACCAATATTCTTAAGATAATAGATGAGGAAATAGGCTTTTTCATGAATGTAGCCACCCTAATGTACATTATCATCACCAAATTGACTTTCCAGCTCAGGTAGAGGACATTTCTTTCGTGACTGGGAAGACAGACAGACTGAGCAAGAGTCCAGAGTGTTCTGCAGTCCTGTTGAATTAGGGCTTGGAATTTCAATGACTTTACTTAGTATTTAACAATACACAGTTCTATGATTTCTTAACAATATACAATTCCTTATTTAACAATATACAATTCTAAATCTCTCTACCCTTGGGTATAGAACGTAGAATGCACACAAAGACGAGGTAAGGAGCTTGGACTCAATAGAATGAAAATTATCACCAATCAAATAATAATAATTCCTTTCCTGGCTTGAGAGGAGAAAATAACTGAGAGGAGAAACAGTAACCTCAGCAATCACTCCTAGTCTTTCAGAGCAGGACATTTTCCATTTATAGTAATGCTTACCTTCTGAGATAAAGCCAGAAATAGTCTAAGCATTTCTGAACTTTATTTCTAGGACAAAGCCCATACATCTGAGCCTGGGGATATCCAAATGCTATTATTAAGAACTCATAATAAGCCCCAAACTCCTTAATTAGGATTAAATGGGATGATTTGGGGAAAATGCTTTAACAGTGTTTAGGTCATTAAACAATAACCAGTGTTGTCGTTTTAATGTAATGGGAATATTTTAAAATAATTTAAAACCATAGGGCCCTGCACACATGATTGTATTGTTCTAGTCACCAAAACAAAAGCTCTTGTAGCTCCATAAGGGAACAGTCCTTAGAGCTTTGGGCTTAGTAAGCCATTTACTTTGCATATGTAATTTCATCTAAGTAATAAATGTTATGATTTGGACCTGGAATGTCCCCCAAAGGCTCATTGAAGACTTAGTCCTCAATACAACAGTGTTGGGGGATTGAGTCTTGGAAAATGATTGTATCATGAGGTCTCTGACTTTATCAGTGGATTAATTCATCAATGGAATAATACACTGATGTTTGAGTAGCTGATAGTATTATTGACAGATGGTAGATTCTCAGGTAGGATGTGGTGCCTAGTTGGAAGAAGCAGGTCACTAGGGGTATGTCCTGGAAATGTATTTCTTGCCCCCAGTGACCCCTTCCTCACTCTTTATGCTTCCTGGCTGCCATGAGGTCAGCAGCTTTCCTTCACCTTCAGACCCAGAGCAATAAAACCAGCCAACCATGAACTAATATGTGAGCCAAAATATATCTTTCCTCCTCTTAAGTTATCTTTCTCAGGTGTCTTGTCCCAAGGATGGAAAGCTAACACACTGCATATTCTCACCTCAAAACCAAAACTGTAAAACAGTTCAGAGTAAAGCTCTACCTGCATTTTTTGCCTGCCTCTAGGTATGTGAGCTTTAAAATCATAAGAAATAAAGCAACAATCTTTGGAATTTATACTGATCAATAGAAAGGCAAGGAGTTTCTGGACTGTCCTGATTAATGGACAGACTGCTTGCCAGGACATGCCCCTTCTATCTATACCCAGTCTTGTTCCAAATAGCACCAAGGACTTGAAAGTCCATAAAATTGCAAATTAAGACATTAATCAAGGTCTCCAATGAAACAAAGTACCCTTAGAAAGCAAACCCTAAATAATACTCTATATTATTTTCTGTTCCTTAATAGGACTTTGCATCTGACTGATATCCAAACTTTAATGACAATATGTAAATAACTTTGTTTATAATGAAAAGCCAATTTACTATTGAAGGGTATATTTGTGATAAGTAAAAAATCAATATATTGAGAAAACATATATCTAGGCTTCCAACAACAGGCATATTAATATTCCTACTCAACAATCAGAAAATTTGAAGGTAGTACTTTATACACCTAGAGAAATTACTTAAAAACTGTTATCTTAAGGTGGCTAATAAGCTATTATATTAGAATTAGTCCTTACATGTTCATTGGTGTTATAATATAATCAAAACTAAAGTCATTGGTGTATAGATAACAAATTTGAAAATAAAAATTTAAAAGTAAAATTTAGAAGAAAAATTGTGATAATAAATTCAGCACTTCGTAGACATTATCCATATGATTGTGGTTAAGATTTTGTGGTTAACACTGGGGAGGCAAGCAAAATTGGAGGATAGGAATTAAACAACATTTTCTTTTGATTGTGTATACTGTGTATCATTTGCATTTGGGGCAATAAATAGTTATTCAGGTCTTATGCTTTCTTTTAAATTTAGAAAAGATTCTAAAGTTAAAATTCTAAGGATGATGCCAATTTAACACACTAACATTAGGTTCAAAGCGATAAAACTTGAACCTAAAATAATAATTTTTATAATATGTGTAATACACATGTATTATATGGACAACTTATATAAACAAAGGTTCTAAGTTAGTGATTATTTATAGAGTGGAATTGTGATTTTTTTAATATTCATATTCTATAATTTTTCACAATAAGTACATGTTGCTTTTGGGATAAGAAAGAAATATTTGTACTAAGAAAAAGTTAGGATAAACACATCTGGTATATTCATACAATGCCATACTAACCAGAAATTAAAAAGAGTGAACTCTGATTCATGCAACATGAATGAATCTCAAAAACATGGTAAGTGAAATAAGACATAAACAAATGAGTATATCAAGTATGATTCCATTTATTCAACATTTAAAAACAGGAAAAACACAGCAATAGGGGCTGGGGTTGTGGCTCAGCAATAGAACGCTTGCCTAGCACATGTGAGGTGCAAGGTTCGATCTTCAGCACCACATAAAAATAAATAAATAAAATAAAGGTATTGTGTCCAACTACAGCTAAAAATATATATATATTAAAACACACACACACACACACACACACATCTATAAGGAGGAAAGTCAGGAAGTAGCTTCCAGGTAAGAAATTAATTGATTTGCAGAGGGGCACAAAGGAATTTTCTGGGGTGAAGAAGATTTTCTTCATCTCATTTTTTATGACAGTTATATGGGGATGTACAATTATCAAAGCTTATTGAACTAAGAACTTAGATTTGTAGATTTTATATATTTTGGTATATTTTGATTAAAAGGATTAAAAAGTAATAAATAAATTTAAAATATGTATTATCCAAATACTTTTAATCTGAGGGGTTTCTTTAGAAGAATGTTACCACCACTTCAATAAAAGAATCAATCTGAAAATTGGAAAGATAACTGAGTGCAGTGTTGCACGCCTGTAATCCCTGCGGCTCGGGAGGCTGAGGCAGGAGGATTTCGAGTTCAAAGCCAGCCTCAGCAAAAGGGAGGTGCTAAGAAACTCAGTGCGACCCTGTCTCTAACTAAAATACAAAATAGCGCTGAGGATGTGGCTCAGAGTTCAACTCCCGGTACCAAAAAAAAAGGAAAGGTAATATATAGCCCAGAAGAAAATCTGTTAAGAGGCCAAACTGCAAAGTAAAAACTCAGTAGTTCCTATGCATATGAACTTTGAAAAATACAATTTTATACACATTTGCACATCATATATTTAATCATCAAATCAAGGAATGGTGACAGGACTTTTGTGATAATTTAATATAGGATGATTATTTCTAAAATTTATTGAAGACATAATAAAGGAAAATTTTACTGAGAATAGGTTTCATATCATGAATTACTGATTTTTTAGCAGTTAGGTCTCAAAATGTATTGATAAATATATTCACAAGCACTTCACTAACTCTGTGAACTAGGTGAAGTCATTTATATCTGGTCTTTAATTTCCTAATCTACATTACAAAAATGTTGACTTTAAGTAGCAGTTTTCAAACTTTGGCATGCATCAGAATAAACTGAAGAGTTTGTTAAAACACAGACTGCTAGAACCTACCCCTAGAGCTTCTGATTCAGTAAATAAGTCTGGGGTGGGACCTAAGTATTTGCATTCTTGACAAATTCCCAGATCTTGCTGATGCTGCTGTCTGGAAATCACACTTTGAAAACCACTGACCTAGAACTATCCTAAGCTGTGTTCAGAAAAATCTTAATCAAAAGATCAAAAGTGCTGAAGACAAATGGGAAAAACTATTAAATTAAAAACTTGACAAGATCTTTGTTGAATTTAGAGAATTGTATCCACATCTGAAACAAGATTCTGAAGTATTACTGTGCTATGGGTCTTCTGTACCATCTCTTTTGATCTCTAGATTTTGGGGTCTGAGAAGTATCTCTTAAAACCATAGTCACTTCTGTACTCACTGTGTGGTAACAGAATTAAAGTGTTTCCAAGACCTGATTCTGGGCTGGGAGGGAGTTTCCAAGAGAACCAAAGATGGAAGATCCCTATTTCCCAAACCAGGCGTATTAGGTTTCATTGCCCTAGTTATGACGTTGGAAATTACCAACAATTATCAAAACTGCCCCCGCCAAAGTGATTCTAACATAAAAGCTGAGGCAAACAAGGGAAATGTAAGAATGTCAAAGTAAAGCCAGTTAGGCTTTGTGGTAACACTACAAGATTTCCTGTGCTAGCAGAAAATCTTTAAGATTGGATGGTTCCATTGGTTTGGCCTTTGCCAATGGGATAACAGATGGTCTTATGATAAGCAAAAAAGCACATGGAAAAAGAGGAAGCCAAACAGTGATTCAGGAATTAGGCTTACTCTTTTTCTTTTTCTTTTTTTTAAACTAAGGATTGAGTTACATCCCCAGCCCTTTTGTTGTTGTTGTTGTTATTTTTTAAGATAGGGTCTTACTAAGTTGCTGAGGCTGGCCTTGAACTTGTGATCCCCTGCCTCAGGCTTATGAGTTACTAGGATTACCAGTGTGCACCACTGGACCCAGCTGGGCTCACTTTTATTACAACTTGTTCTCATGAGAACTCAGAGGTCCCATGAAAGCTCCTTTAATCCTTCTGAGGGAAGATTCTGCTATAACCTAATAACTTCCCCTCCTCTTAACATTCCCACCACCTCTCAGCACTGTTCACTAGGGTCTAAGCTCCCACACACAAACCCAGGAAATATCTCAAAATTACAATAGGGGATATTCTCAGAGTTTCTCTAAACCATAATACCTGACATTTCGTTATATCTACCGAAAGACCCTAATCTACTCCCCTTCTAGCTTCATCTCATATTTCTTCCCTAACTAAATAGTGATAAGGTAAATTTTTGTTACCTGTATATTCCTACTTCCCTTTTTTTCTAATCTGAAGCAGCCCCTAGATGCAGTTTACCCAGGAATTCTTTCAGAGCAAAGAGCAAAGGCTGTTTGAAGTCAAATTGTTTTTATAGCTTTATACACTTCTAAACTCATGGAGATGATTTGAGTCTGGTGTTCCAATGGTGAAAAAGAGAGAAATGTTCAACAAAAGAGGAGAGAGGGTGATATCTCACCCAGATTGAAAAGAGAGTAGAGGTCAAAGAATAACAAGAACCCACCTCCATTCAATATCAGCGCCCAGAGGTGAAGGCAGTGGGATAACTTAGAGAGGCTAGATAAGGAATTCTGTCTCCAGAAAAGATTCCAGTATCACAAGCTGTTGGGTTGGCAGAACCAAGCTTGTTGGGTAGGGGTACTTCAGTGATGGACTGATGGTCAGAGTAGTCTGCTTGATGCTTTGGCATCTGATAAAACCAAGGTACTTTCAACCTTTATATTCCTGAGAGTAGGGAGGGAAGGAAATTCCAAATGGGTGGAATTGAATTTCCCACCAGTCTGATTAAGATTGGTATTTAGGGTAGTATTAAATTGATTTTTAAAAAGTAATGTGATATTTCTTGCACACCTGAATTTGTGAATTAAGAGTTATACTCCATTACAAACTTTTTGCAGGTGTTCATTGGTGCTCATGTCATCTCATCCCTTACCATCTTTTTTCCAGTGGCTTCCAATTTATACCTTTATTCTAGAATTCTCTCTTAATACTAGGGTTCTACTCTCAAATAGTCAACTACCTATTTAATATTTGCTTATTTGTGTCAAAGATATCTCAAAATTACCATAGGAGGAGCTGGGGTTGTGACTCAATGGTAGAGCGCTTGACTAGCATGTGTGAGGCCCTGGGTTTGATTCTCAGCACTGCATATAAATAAATGAACAAAATAAAGGTCCATCAATGTCTAGAAAAAATTTAAAAATAAAAAAAATTACCATAGGAAAGACTGAGCTCTACACAATAGTCCACCCTTATCCACATTTTGCTACTCCAGTTTCAGTTACCTACAATCAAATGTAGTCGGGAAAATATAAAATGGAAAATGCCAGAAATAAACAAGTTGTAAACCAAAGTTCATTCTGAGCAGTGTGATAAAATCTCATGTTGTCCCATTTGTCCCACCTGGATTGTGATTCAACCCTTTATCTAGTGTTTTAATAGAGTATGCTACCCTCTCATTAGTCTTGGACCTCCCAACTTCCAATACTTTGAGAAATAAATTTCTGTTAATTATAAGCTACCAATAAGCCACCTAGCAGTTACATGGATGAAGACACTACTTCTGGAGTGCTTAGAATGGTAGCTGCTTAAATCTGATATCTCACTGAAAAATAAATAAATAAATAAACCCTTTTTCTTTGGTATCTACTTTATTAAAACCTGTTCATTCCTTACAGACCAGAATCTTCACTGCCTATCCCATGATGACTTTTTCCTTTCTCTGCTACCTGTATTTTTAAATCAGTGACTTTCTTAGATTGTAATCTCTTGAAGACAGAGACTAAACCTTATACATCTTTATGTTTCTTTTCCTTCAACTAACAGTACCTGGAGCATTATAAGTGCTCAATAAATGTGTTTTTCTCCACATTTTTGTTAGTGCATTATAATTGTACATAATGGTGGGATCTGTTGTTACTTTCACACTTGCACACAATTAACAATATAATTTGGCATATCACTCCCCAGCACTGCCTCCCCTCTCTTTACTGCTCTCCTTTTGTTTTTCATAAGATCTCCACCTCCCATCTTTTTCTTTTTCCTCTTGAGTTTCCACATCTGAGAGAAAACATTTGACACTTGACCTTCAGATTTTGACTTATTTTGCTTAACATAATGGTCTTTAAATCATCTATTTTCCTGCAAATAACATAATTTCATTTTTCTTTATAGCCAAATAAAACTCCATTGTCTATATATACCACATTTTTTTAATCCATTCATCCATTGATGGACACCTAGGCTGGTTCCACAGTTTGGCTTTTATGAACTATGCTGCTATAAACTTTTAATTCTTTAAGATAAATATTGAGGAATAGTATAGCTGGGTCATATAGTAATTCCATGCCTAGCCTTTTGAGGAACCTCCATACTGATTTCCATAGTCGTCGTACTAATTTACAATTCTACCAACAGAGTAAAAGTGTTCCTTTTTCTCTATGTCCTCTCCAGCATTTATTATTGTTTGTATTCTTTATAGCTGCCATTTTGATTGGTGTGAGATGAAATCTCAGTGTAGATTTGCTTTGCAGTTCCCTAAGTGCTAATGATGTTGAACATTAGCAATGTTGGCCATTTGTATTTCTTCTTTGTTTAACTTATTTGCATTTTATATTTATTAATTGGGTTATTTCATTTTTTTGGTGTATGTATTCTACATATTAATCCTCTGTCAGAAGAGTAGCTAGCAAAGATGTTCTCCCATCCTGTAGGTTCTCTCTTAACTTTCCTAATTGTTGCATTTACTTTGGAGAAGCTTTTTAATTTGATGCCATCCCATCTGTTAACTCATGACATTATTTCCTGAGCTCTAAGGGTCCTGTTGAGAAAGTCATTGCCTGGACCTCTATACTGAAATTTTGACCCTATGTTTTCTTCCAGAGTTGCATAGTTTCCATTCTGATTCCTAGGTTTTGATCCATTTTGAGTTGATTCAATAAATATTCTTAATAAAACTGTAAAGAAGGCCCCTCATTTTCTATCTCTTTTGCCACGCCAAAGGACCAAAGCTATAATTACTTTAGCTGGTAAGTCCTGCTTCTTCTGAGACTTGTTACTCAGGAAAGTTATGTCCAGGAGATAGCAATATTGAGTGAGGATTTATAAATGAGTCTCCAGCTCCAATATTCATCATCTTAAGAAGAAGATACTGAAAAACTACTCTATTTCATTAAATGAAGTTATCTGGACCTGCCAGAGCTACTAATCCCTGCAAAATTTTTAGTTTCTGTCTTGAGCATTTAGAGCACATTCTTGCCTTAACCTCCACATCAAATCTATCCACTGTAACACTGGAATGTTTGCTATTTTAGGAAATATGCCTCATTGCTTGCAGTGCTATTTACATTAGGTTCCAAACAAGGCTAAATGCCATGGCTTTAGTGCCTGCTGATTAGTGTGCATGGCAAGGTCCTGCTGGATTAATGTGTGCCCCTCCCTAATGATATTACCCTGTCATTTTAAAATCAATCACAGTGAAATTACATGTTAATAAATTTTGCTTATCTCAGACTAGAGAAAAAATGTAGACGGGGAAAAAAAAGACACAAAGCAAGAATTCCTACAAACCTTTCTTTGCAAACCCATAATTTCCCCTGCTTTCACACTTCCTATTTCCAGTTTCATTTCAAAGCTTTGAGATGAAGCTGCCACCATTTTTTAAAGAGGAATAAATCAACAACTGAAACAACCACTAACTTTCCCCTGCAACTTTGTGGATAAAGTCACAGAGAAAGACTCTATTAGCTTTCCTGACTCCCTGGGGGAAAAGATGTGGACAAGTAGCTGCAACATGACAGCTAAATCAAAAAGCTTCAGAGCACTGTAATCATGACATGTTATTGACTTGAATGGACATTGAAAAGGACAGGAAGAACTGGAAGCAAACCTGGAGTGAGGTCAACCTTTGGCATGTCAAACTCATGGCATTTTGGGGGGTTGTTTATATACAAAGTTACTTACATAAATTCGTATATATTTTGCAAACACACTCCCACTAAAAACAGATACTGTAAAATGTTTTGGTAGAATGGGTAATGGCAAACATGGAAAGAGTAAAAGCAATTCAAATAATCTATATTGAAAGTATCTGTCTTGTTTGAAGGAATGAAGGCTCTGAGGTGAAACTTCTATTCTTAGAGATTATACCCAATCCACATTTTTTTACTGGGATTACATGACACATATTCATCCATAGGAGATGGGGTAAATGAGTGTTCTTTGCTTGGAATATTTAAACCTAGAAGTGCAAAATCTGTGAGCTCTCTTTCCATCTCAGGCTCAACTGTGGTATTCTAGATTGTGAGGAGTAAGGAGAGGTGAGGGGAGGGAATTCAGTCCTCAGGACTAAAACTCTTTTGTCCTCCAGCATCAGTCAGATTCCAGAATGGTTTTCTTGGAGAGGAGGAGATTCTTTACCCTCTGGGGAGCCAGCCTAGATGCTTAGAAATTAAATGCCTTCCACCTCCTAAGGGCATGGCCCCTGTGGTGAGAAGAGGCACAGCAGACAAAAGTTCAGGTATAATGCAGCAGAGTTAAGACACTCCCACTGTTAACAAAGATAATAACCACAGTACAAACATCAGCTATCATAAACAGCAGGGACCATTAAACATTACCGTATACAGAGAGATAAAATGCTTTATAATCTTTTACAACATTCTTTATACCTATCTAATGCACAGAATGGACTTGATGTAGCAGTTAATGGCCATATCAAACCACAATTTTTCACTCAAGAGGTGATATCAACTATCTGCTCTCCAAGTAATTCTTAGTTGCAACCATCAGGTTTGCTTTTCTAAAATGCAAATCATATGCTTTTATTCCCTCTGCTTAATTTTTTAAAAAAATTCTCCCTTTCTTACAATATGAACTGATTACCTTGACATTTATGTAACTTCACAGTTGTACATTTCATCACTGTCCAGACTTATCAAATGTTTGGTAATACCAATTATTCTTAATTCAATTCCTTAAATATGTTCCATACCACTGTATGTGGAGTCCTCCCTGCCTAGAATGACCTTCCCCCTATTTTCTGCCTGGTGTATTCAGCCTTTAAGACCCAGCTCAAGTGTGAGTCCCTATCTGAATTCCAAAGGTAGAGTTAATCCCTTATATCAGTGGGTCCACTATGCACTATGCATATACTTCTATATTTATTTATCATACTGCTGCATGCCAATAATTCATTGGACTATGAGCCCTTTGAAAGCTAGAACAAATGTACTATCTCCTAGAGTGCATTTTGGAAATTCATTGAGGGAGTGTGCTTGGTTTTATTCTCAGAAAAATGGGTATCAAGGTTACTACATAACTCACAATGGGCAGGACAAAGGATTCTCCCAAATTCAAAATGATTTTCAAGACTTCCACTGGGCACTGATGGAGGTAATAAAATAACTGATAACCATCTGAATCTAGAATTAAATTCTGATGTATATGTACATATGTGTATATATACACACATATGAACATAATGAACACAATGAATTTCCCATGAATTAAACTACTATATAAATTAAGGAAAGACTGGCTTTTGTTTGGAAATTTTCCACTTGTTATTTTTGGCAAAGACACTTGCTGGTTTTGAATGCCAAGATAATATACCTGATAGTATACCTGCCAAGATAATATACACTTGAATTTGAAGCTCTTGACATTCATGGTGACTTTCTATACAGATATAAGCACTTGACTGTTTTTGTCTTTTCATATAGTTTTGAATCAGAACTTGCATATGAAAATAAACATTTCCTATTATAAATTATTCTCTTTTTATGGCTCTTTTATGTCTAATCACACTTGTTTTCAGTTAATTTGAGTTAATACATAAAATATTTAGAGAAGCACCTGGCACATAGGAAATGCTGTTGTGCTGATATTATTACTACAGAAGAGTCGTTGGATATTAATGCATAAATATTTAAACTACTCATGGAATATGTATTTAAGAAATCCTATCAATTTGCTTCTAGATTTTTGTATTACAGCAATCTGAACCATTTGATTATGACTAAATGTTTCCAAGATGTTATAGAAAGTACTTTAATATTTCTCTTTGTCTAACAAGTGAGTATAATAATCATTTTGACCAATTTTCCCTGAACCATTTATACTTGCGGTCCTCCTGAGCAATGGTAACACAAACTAGCACCTTTGAGTTAAGTCTTTGCCTATAACACAGTTTTCTATGTGGGTGACTAACAGGTCCAGAGGGATAATTGTAATCATTAATCTCCTAACAAATAATTGCTATATTTATTAATTTTATCTATGCCTCTTACAGGACAGAGATAGTTATAATGTGAATGAAGTTTTGAATATGTGATTTATTGAATATATCTTTTTATCTGCTACTTAGTTTTAGAAAAGTCATCCTATCTTTCAGATTGATAATATGGATGATGTGGTTACCATGTTCTGAGCAATATGCAAGACACTTTATATATATTATCTCCAATACTTATAAATGGCTAAACACTAGGGTTTTTAATCCCTATTTTATAGAAGAGGAAATTGTGTTTGAAGGGGTTGTTTAACTTGTCCAAGGGCATACATCTAAAACTGGTAATGCTAGGATTCAAATTCCAAATCCTAAGTTCATTCTTTCATATTATTCTGCTGCCCTAGTTAAAAAGACTTCACACTAAATCAGCTACAGAAAAAGCAAGATTCCTTCTCTGAACTTGCACTTGTCTCCTTTCATAAGTCAATTTGAACCACTAGAGTATGGCTGAAATTCACAAGATATTATAAAAATCAAAATTTTATTCTGGCTAGGCCACAGAGGGTAAAATAGAATCACAGTGACCAAAACTTTTCCTTGGATTCTAAACACAAGTTGGGAAAAGGAAGTTTTCACAAGATTATCTATATGCTTCCTAAAAGGCTGCTTTATCTGTCCAGGTCACTCTGGGTTGTCTCAGAAACAATAATATAAAATAATCCTGACTGTTTTTTCCCCATAAGTCACAGAATCAAAGGGAGAAATTAGGAAGTGAGCTGTGGGACACGTTCTGTCCTCCACACCTAGGAGGACCTACTCAAAGACCCCTGTGATAGAGCCTCCCAACTTGGGTGTTCAGCACAGTGTACCCCAAGATAGCCCACCACTGTGCAGAAATGCCAGCCCCCTCATCTCTCAGGATAGTAGATGGATCCTAAAATGGCCATGGCCAGTCCCCTCCAACCATAAGCAGCCTCAGTCACTGTTATGGTTTAGATATGAGGTTTCCCCCAAAAGCTCATGTGTGAGGCAATGCAAGAAAGTTTAGAGGTGCAATTATTGGGTTATGAAAACCTTAACCTAATCAGTGCACTAATCCACTGATATGGATTAACTAAGCTATAAATGTAAGCAGGTTGGGTATGGCTAGAAGAGGTAAGTCACTGGGGGCAGTGCCTTTGGGGTTTATATTTCTGTCCCTGGTGAGCAAAGCTGTCTCTGCCTCCTGGTACCATGCCCTGAGCTGCTTTCCTTCTCCACACTCTTCTACCTTAATATTCTGCCTCACCTTGGGCCCAGAACTATAGAGTCAGCCATCTATATATGAACTGAGCTCTCTGAAACCATTTCCTCTTCTACATTGTTCTTGTCAGGCCTTTTGGTCATAATTACAAACAAACTGGCTAACACAGTCACTTATTTCAGTATACCATAGATGTATGATAATTTCCTATGCAAATAAGTTTTCTACGAAAAAGGGAAACACTGTCTTAGAGAATTAACAGCACAAAGTGATCATGTTTCTCAATGTACAAAGTGTTGCATAATCACAATAACAATACATTCTATAAATAACAAGCAACATTTTAAAAGTATATCAATTTTGTACAATTTAGGTGACTTAATGCCTTTCTTTTTTCTGCAAAATTATGCAACATTATTGTCTGTATATTAATCCTTGATATAAGCATTCTTTAAAATATAATATAGATAATTTAGTCTCTTAGAAATTATATTTCTGTTCTTTAAATCTGTTCTGAAAACTGATACAATCTCTCATTAGCATCACAAATAATGAACTACATATACCCACTTAAGTGCTTGCCAATGATGATGAAAATAAGTATACATACATAAATATATCAGTATTTATTGATAAATATAAAATGAGCAATGAGAGTGATCTGATTTTGGAATTTATACATAAGAATTATTTCTTTCAAAACACTCATGTTAGGGAATATATACTTTTTTCTAGTGATTCTGGAATTATAATAAAATGTTTGCATTATAAATTTAAGAGATTATCTGGGCTAATCTTCCCATTTTACACATATGAAAGCAGAGAAGTGATCTAGTCATAGTCATACAGCTAGTAATGAGGAGAGAAATTCAATCCTCATTCCTAGTCAAGTTTTTTCTAATGAAAATGTGTTATGAAATCTTTTCAAGAGTTCCTTAAGAAACTTCAAGTATTTCAACATGTATCTTATAAAAAGCCTATGAATTTTAATTTTTATTCATAGAGGTCAAATGACATACACACACATCACTTCTTGAATTTATTAACCAAATCTTCCCAACCCAAATGGGTCTGTAGTCTAAAAAGTTCACAAGTATGGCCAGAACAATAACTTCTTTTGTCCTCACTGTGGCCTACACACCCAGACTAGTCACCTCCTAGTGAGAAGCTTCATCTATTTACACCTATACCTTGCTAATGTTACCATTTGTTGTATGTACCAAGACATGGAAAAGGCTGGGAAGCACTGGCTTAAACTAATTCTTACCACTGTTCTTTATCCTGACTCCAACCTTTGTATATGTGAATCAATATGTTAAATCACACATTTTGTTTTATCATTGTAAGAATACCTAGGAATTGTTACGTTACTTGAGCTCCAATATATTCTAAGGTTTACTTAGAAAGTTATTTTTGGTAAATTAAATGTCAAGTGGAGAAGGGAGTTCCCTCTGGGCTAACTTCCAAGAGCAATGATATAGATAAAGATACAGTTATTTTCACCATAGCAAGTGTGATCTCTTCATTATTAAAACCACATTCAATGTTCTATCTATATAGTTATAAATCACTCAGCATGGTTGGCAAAAATCCAAGCTGGTCCCTATAATTTCCACTTTTATGTAATCCCCATCACTTGAATATTGGAAAGACTTGTAATTTGCTTCTAATCAATAGAGCATGGCAAAGGTAAAGTTCACTACACAATTATACTATTATGTAGCAAAAGTGAGATTTTTCAGATGTTGACTTTAAGTTAACAAAAAAGGGACAGCACACTGGTGGGCATGACCTAATCAGGTGAACCTTAAAAGAGGATCTAGCTATTAGAGAAGCAATAGTCTTTTCTCCAGTGCTGGCTGTGAAGAAACAAGATCCTACTTCTACAACCATACAGAGATAAATTGTGCCAGTAACCTGAGGGAGCTTAGAGATAGATCTTTCCCTTGTTTCACCTCCAGATGAAGAAAATCCCATCCACACCTCCATTTCAGAGTTATGAGACCCTGAACTGAGAACCCAATTAAGCCATGTCTAGACTTCTGACTCACATAAACTGAGATAACACATACGTGTGGTTTTAAACTGCTAAGTCTGGGGATGGAGTTGTGGCTCAGTGGTAAAATACTTGCCTAGCACATGTAAGGCACTGGGTTTGATCCTCAGCACGACATAAAATAAATAAATGAAATAAATAAAGGTATTGTGTCCATCTACAACTAAATTAAAAAAAAAAAAACTGCTAAGTCTGTAGCAATTTGTTACACAGAAATAGATAATAAAGGTAAAGCTCACGAGAGCATGAAGCAAGTGCCCTGGGACATACAGCCCAAGCCCTACCTGCACTTCCATGCTAGTGGGCTCTTCCAGCAGATGTAGCAGTTGCTGTTTCTCCTGAGAGAGTTGTTCTACAAGCCTCTCTTGGGCAGCCAGGCTCTGACTCAGTTCTTCGATTCTCCTGCAGCAAAGAGAAGAAAGATCCAATCTCTTGCTTACCACCATTGGACCACTTTGTTGATTTACTATTCATACTTGGCCTCGTGACTGGTAAGAAGTGAGTTTTTTTAATGGATGCTGTTGAAGACTCAACCCTGAAAAGAAAATCTTGGGTTGTGGGACCAGAAAGTCTTGGAAATGGTGAAGGTTCTGCCACTCCACCATCAGTCCTAACAGGGAACAGTGTGGCTATTGAACATTCTGATGGCCCGGAGAATAGGCAAAGTCAAGCAAAGAGCACCAAAGGCACATACTTGTCCCTCTGGTCCAGGGCCTCAGTGTACTGGTCGGGCTTGACCTGGTCTCCCTGTACATCTTCCCTGTCCTTAGTGACTCCCTTCAGTTTTTCTGAGAGCTCCAGGTTACACTCTTTCTCTGCTTCCATCAGAGCTGCCATGCGTGCAGCTTCATTCTTTGCTAGCCTGGATTCCTGAAAAAAGAATGAAAACAGGTTAAGACTTTAGGGGCTGGCCGATTGTCAGACCCACACCAGAACCCAGGCCTGGGCCCAGGACTGCCTGCTGACCAGCAGACCCACACCAGTGCCCAGGCTTACCCCACCTCCATCGGGGACACTGCATCCATCGCCATAGCCCTCCCCACATAGTAACCTCTACCTGGGGACAACTGTTTCATCTCCAAACAGGCAGCCCATCCTTTCAGCCCATCCATCTCGGGACACCCTCACTGTTATCTTGAGTTATCTCTGCCATTGCCACCACCACCTTTAGTTGCAATAGCATTTATCATGGGACATGGGCAAGGGTCTAGAAGCCCAACACCAAGGTGAGGTATAGGTAATCTTCAGGGACACTACAAGATTATAGGATAGAAACTATAAAACCTCAGATCCACACTGCAAGAAAGGAAGACACATAGACAAAATGAAAAAAACAAGGGAGGAAAGTGCCCCAAACAAACCAAGATACTACAATAATATAATCCATTGACAGCACAGTTGATGAAATGTCAGAGAAGGAGTTCAGAATGTACATAATTAAAATGATCTATGAATTAAAGAATGACCTAAGTGAGCAAACACAGGCAAAAATTGATAATTCCAACAAAGAGATAAGGGAGCAAATATAGGTAGCAAAATATTACTTCAAGAAAGAGATAAAGATTCTAAAAAACAAACAAACAAACAAAAAACCAATCAGCTGGGCGTGGTGGCGCATGCCTGTAATCCCAGTGGCTCGGGAGGCTGAAGCAGGAGGATCGAGAGTTCAAAGCCAGCCTCAGCAAAAGTGAGGCACTAAGAAACTCAGTGAGAACCTGTCTCTAAATGATATACAAAACAGGGAATGTGGCTTAGTGGTCAAGTGCCCCTGAGTTCAATCCCCGATCCCCACCCCAAAAAATAATCAGAAATCCTTGAAATGAAAGAAACTATGATAGTAGGAGCAAATGTGACTCCATTTTGTTTTATGACTTCATCTTGTAAAACAACCATGCCAAATAGAAGAGTCATGACTGGAGCAAGAAGTTCTTTTCCTTTTGCTATAGAAACCTTTACGAACACGGAACTACCTAATGGGGCATTGTTTCTGTAACTAGGGTAACAGGGCTCTGTTTCTGTAAGTGGGGTGACTGGGCTAACTGATTGGTTAGGCTTCCCTCCGCTTGACTGCACTGTCCCGCTTCTGTAACCTGGCTTGCTTGCATTGGCTAGACACCCCAGAACATCCCTTTTGCGGTTTTCAGGCTTATAAGGAGTGCCCTTGCAATTGTTCGGGGCTGATCAGGGGAACAGCTTTATGTTCTGGTCAGCCACCACCGGTGTGCTTCCATAAAGGCTTGATTCTATTATACATGAGTGGTCTGGAAGTCAGTTCTTGAAACCCTGGGACGAAGCTTTAACTATAACCAAACAATAAACCAAATAAAAAATCTAATAGAAAGTATCACCAACAGACTAGATCATTTGGAAGACAGAATGTCAGATAATGAAGACAAAATATATAATCTTGAAAATAAAATACATTCTGGCCACACAGTGAAAGAAGAAACCATGAACAGAAGATCCAAGAAATATGGGATAACATCAAAAGGCCAAATCTAAGATTTATTGGGGTAGAGGAAGGCACAGAGATTCAAACCAAAAGAATGCACAATCTCTTTAATTAAATAATATCAGAAAACTTCCCAAACTTGAAGAATGAATTGGAAAACCAAATGCAAGAGGCTTACAGGACACCAAATGTATAAAATTACAACCGATCTACACCAAGGCACATTATAATGAAAATGCCTAGCATACAGAATAAGGATAGAATCTTAAAGACCACAAGAGAGGGGAATCAGATCACATATAGGGGGAGAACAATTTGGATCTCAGCAGATTTTTCAATCCAGACCCTCAAAGTCAAGGGATCCTGGAACAACATATACCAAGCTCTAAAAGAAAATGGCTGCCAACCAAGAATCTTATATCCAGCAAAATTAAGCTTCAGATATGATGACAAAATTAATGCCTTTCATGATAGACACAAATTAAAAGAATTTATAGTGAGAAAGCCTGCACTACAGAGCACTCTCAGCAAAATATTCCAAGAGGAGGAAATGAAGAACAACAAGGAAAATCAGCAAAGAGAGGAACTATACTAAAGGAAAGGCCAATCAAAGGAGAAACAAAGTCAAGTTAAAAAACCAAAAATAAACCAAAATGACCAGGAATACAAATCATGTCTCAATAATAACCCTGAATGTAAATGGCCCAAACTCATCAATTGAAAGCCACAATTGATGTTATCCCATAATTCTATGATTTTTAAAAAAAAGACCTTCAAGAGACTCATCTCACAGGAAAAGTCATCCATAGACTTAATGTGAAAGGGTGGAAAAAAAATACCACTCTCATGAACTATGTAGACAAGCAGGGGTTTCTTTTTTTTTTTTTTTATTGGTTGTTCAAAACATTACAAAGCTCTTGACATATCATATTTCATACATTAGATTCAAGTGGGTTATGAACTCCCATTTTTACCCCAAATACAGATTGCAGAATCACATCGGTACAAGCAGGGGTTTCCATCCTCATATCAAAGCTGGTGAAAAGGGATAAAGAAGGACATTTCATACTGCTTAAGGGATTCATACATCAACAAGACATAACAATCATAAATATCTATGCCCCAAAAAATGGGGCAGCTACATATATCAAACAAATCCTTCTCAACTACAATAATCAAATAGACCACAACACAATAATACTGGGTGACTTAATAAACCTCTCTAACCACTGGATAGATCTTCCAAACAAAACTAAACAAAGAAACTATTGAACTCAATAATACAATCAATAAGTTAACAGACATATATATATATGACTATTCCATCCATCATAGAGGGAATACACTTTCTTCTCAGCAGCACATGGATCCTTCTCCAAAATAGACCATATGTTATGCCACAAAGCAAGTCTTAGCAAATACAAAAACACAGAGATACTACCCTGCATTCTATCTGACCATGATGGAATGAAATTAGAAATCAATGAAATTATTGATTGAACAGAAATCAAATATGAATAGAAATCAAAATTAAAAACAGAAGCTATCCAACACCCAGAGACTAAACAATATACTATTGAATGACATATGGATAACAGAAGACATCAGGAAGGAGATAAAAAAATCTTAGAGGTGAATGAGAACTGTGATACAACTTGTCAAAATCTATAGGACACTATGAAGGCAGTGCTAAAAGGAAAGTTCATTGCATGGAGTTCATTCATTAAAAGAAGAGAAAGTCAACAAATAAACGAACTGACATTACAGCTCAAAGTCCTAGAAAAAAGAGGAACAAACCAACATCCAAAGTAGTAGAAGACAGGAAATAACTAAAATCAAGGCAGAAATCAATGAAATTGAAACAAAAGAAACAATCCAAAACATTGACAAAACAAAAAGCTGGTTCTTTGAAAAAATAAATAAAATTGACAAACCCTTAGCCACCCAAATGAAAAGAAGGAGAGAGAAAACTCAAATTATAAAAATTCACGATGAAAAAGAAACTATCACGACAGACACTATTGAAATACAGAAGACAATTAGAAACTATTTTGAAAAGTTATACTCTAATAAAACAGAAAACCTCAAATACACCAACAAATTTCTAGAGCCATATGATCAACCCAAACTGAGTTGAAGGGAAATATAAAATCAATTTCAAGCAAGGAAATAGAAGACACCATGAAAAGCCTACCAACCAAGAAAAGCCCGAGACCAGATGGATTCACAGCTAAATTCTACAAGACCTACAAAGAAGAATTAATACCAATATCCTCAAATTATTCCATGAAATAGAAAAGGAGGAAAGCTTCCAAACTCATTCTATGAAGCTAGTATCATCCTGATACCAAAACCAGGCAGAGACACATCAAGGAAAGACAATTTTAGACCATTATCTCTGATAAACATTGATGCAAAAATTCTCAAAAAAATTCTGACAAACTGCATACAAAAACATATTAAAAAATAGTGTACCATGATCAAGTAGGGTTCATTCCAGGGATGCAAGGTTGGTTCAACATAAGAAAATCAATAAATATAATTCATAACATCAGTAGGCTTAAAGAATCATGTGATTATATCAATTGATGCAGACAAAGCATTTGACAAAATACAGCACTCTTTCATATTCAAAACACTAAAAAAACTAGAGATAGTAGGCACATACCTCAACATTGTAAAAGCTATCTATGCTAAACCCAAGGCCAACATCATTCTAAATGGAGTAAAATTGGAAGCATTTCCTCTAAAAACTGGAACAAGACAGGGATATCCTCTTTCACCACTTCTATTCAACAAAGTTCTTGAAACTCTAGTCAGAGCAATTGGACAGATGAAAGAAGTTAAAGGGATACAAATAGGAAAAGAAGAACTCAAAGTATCATTATTTGCTGACGACATGATTTTATACTTAGAGGATCAAAAAAACTTTATCAGAAAAATTTTAGAATTAATAAATGAATTCAGCAAAGTAGCAGGATATAAAATCAATACCCATAAATCAAATGCATTCCTATACATCAGTGATGAATCCTCTAAAAAAGAAATTAGGAAAACTACCCCATTAACAATAGCGTCAAAAAAAAAAAAAACTTGGGAATCAACAAAAGAGGTGAAAGACCTCTACAGTGAAAACTACAAAACACTAAAGAAAGAAATTGAAGAACACCTTAGAAGATGGAAAGATCTCCCATGCTCTTGGATAGGTAAAATTAATATTGTCAAAATGGCCATTCTACCCAAAGCATTATACAGATTTAATGTGATTCCAATTAAAATCCCAATGTCATTCCTTACATAAATAGAAAAGGCAATCATGAAATTCATTTGGAAAAATAAGAGACCCAAAATAGCCAAAGCAATCCTTAGCAAGAATCCTTAGTAAAGCAGGAAGCATCACAATACCTGACCTTAAACTATACTACAAAGCTATAGTATCAAAAATGGCATGGTATTGGCACCAAAATAGATATGTAGACCAAGGGTACAGAACAGAAGACATAGAGACAAACCCACATAAATACATTTACTCATACTAGACAAAGGAGCCAAAAATATACATTGGAAAATGAATGCTGAGGATAAGCCTCTTCAACAAATGGTGTGGGGAGAACTGGAAATCCATATGCAGCAAAATGAAATTAAACCTCTATCTCTCTCCATGCACAAAACTCAACTCAAAGTGGATCAAGGACCCAAGAAGAGACTCTGCACCTATTAGGAGGAAAAAACAGGTCCAAATCTTCATCACATCAGATTAGGCTCTGACTTCCTTAATAAGACTCCTAAAGCACAAGAAATAAAATCAAGAATTAATAAATGGGATGGATTCAAATTAAAAAGCTTCTTCTTGGCAAAAGAAACAATCAATGAGGTAAAGAGAGAGCCTACATTTTGGGAGTAAAATTTTTGCCACACACACGTCAGATAGAATACTAATCTCCAGGATACATAAAGAACTCAGAAAACTTAACACACACAAAAAAAAAAACCTAATCAATAAATGGGCTAAGAAGCGAAGAGACACTTCTCAGAAGAAAATATACAATCGATCAACAAATATATGAGAAAATGTTCAACATCTCCAGTAATTACAGAAATAAAAATGAAAACTACTCTAAGATTTCATCTCATGTCAATCAGAATGGCAGTTATCAAGAATACAAGCGACAATAAGTGTTGGCGAGGTTGTGGGGGAAAAGGCACACTCATACATTGCTGGTGGGACTACAAATTGGTGCAACCACTCTGGAAAGCAGTATGGAGATTCCTTAGAAAATTGGGAGTGGAACCATCATTTGACCCAGCTATCCCACTCCACAGTCTATACCCAAAGGACTTAAAATCTGCATACTATAGTAACGCAGCCACATTAATGTTTATAGTAGCTCAATTCATAATAGCTAAACTGTGGAAATAACCTAAATGCCCTTCAATAGATGAATGGATAAAGAAACTGTGATATATATATACACACAGTGGAATACTACTCATCATTAAAAGAGAATAAAATTGTGGTATTTGCACGTAAATGGATGGAGTTGGAGAATATCATGCTAAGCGAAGCTAGCCAATCCCCAAAATTCAAAGGCCAAATGTTCTCCCTGATAAGTGAATGCTGATCCATCATGGGGGTGGGCATGGGGAAAATGGAGTAACCTTGATGGGGCAACGGGGAGGGAGAGGACGGGAGGGCATATGAGGGCAGGAAACATGGTGGAATGTGATGGATATTATTACTCTAGGTACATGTATGACTTCTCATATGGTGCAACACTACATCGTGCACAGAGAAATGAAAATTTGTGCTGCAATTGTGTACAATGAATCAAAATTAATTCTGCTGTCATATATACCTAATTAAAATAAATAAATTTTTAAAAATAATGAAAACAGAGGTTGCCAAGTCCCACCTAGGTGAGGAGCTCTATGACACGTAGAGAGGTGAAAAATAAAAGCCAGAAAACAGGACAGCAGGAAGAGATTCAAAGAGGGCCCCTCGCCATGGGCCTTGGAGACTCCTGCTCACCTCCTGCAGCAGTTGGATCTTATTCTCTAAGAGCTCATAAACATGCTCCGTCTCCTGCTGTCGCTCCTCAAACTGGCGCCTGAGCTCAGCTTCATTCTGGCTGTTGAGATTCTCCACGTCAGCCCTAGAAACATGGAGCATTAGCCAGTGAAAGCCAGACCCTTAATTTCACCAGAGAACTCACTGAGGTTGTTCCAGCAATCCAGAGTCACACCGAGGAAAAGAAAAAGAAGCATCTTTTTTTTTTTTTTCTCCTGCAATTATCTATGGAACTGCTCTGTCCAACTTTCTCAGGCAATCTCTCAGGAATTCTAATTTTTTGTTGCTTGACAAGCATGCTATGCCTGGATTCCTAGAGACTTCAAAAAGCTGTAACTTCAGGAGAAGGAAACTTCTTTCAGAAGGCAGCTAGTCAGCACCCATGTTCACTACCATCTGTCCCTGAACTTTCCCATTTAGACTGCTTTTTCTAGATGGCTTTGCTAATTTCTTGCCCTTCCAGTTGTTTAAACTTAAAGTGTTCCTTCTGTTCAGAATACTGGGACAGGGTATCAACCTAGACCACCACAGAAATGTCCTCTGCATTTATAGCTGGGAATGCATAGTAGACTGTCCTTAATCTGGGCTACCTATGCAGATTTCTATCCAGTTTTCCATGGTCTCTCACAGAGAGCAGATACTTAATCTATGGGAGCTCAGCATTTTGGCTGAGCTTTGCTTCTCTGATAGCCCAAGGAATTAATATCCAAGCTCTAACATGAAGCGGGTAAGGTATCACCAGCTTATTTATAGCCAACAACAGCTGTCTTTGGATATCTGAGCATTACAATTTTTCAGGGTAGTACCAGGTGCTGACTGATCTTAATTCCGGTTGGCTTTTATTCCTGTTCTAAGCCATTTATTAAGAACCACGTACCATCTTCTTATTCTGAGATCAGAGAACCATATTGCTCATAAAGTATCACCAAGCACAGTGATACTTCAATGTTTGGCTTAGGAGGTTGTGTCCATGGAGCTTAAATTTGGCTTCCCTGAAGATTACAGGATTCCTTGGCTGACAGTGGTTATTACTCTGCACCATTCCAGAGGGTACACTTACTTTGAGTTGTTTTATCATTATACAGCTTTTGGGGAGTATGAAGGCCTTGACAATACCTGGACAAAAGCCAAGGGAATGACTGAAGACCCCTGAAATAGGCAGAACTCGGAAATCAACTTTTACTTTGACTCTACAGTCCTTAATAAAACACAGTAGACAATCACTGAAAATCTCTAAAGAATGAAGGCTACACATTTTCTGAGTAACTCAGCCAGGAATGCCTGATTTAAGAAACTATAGTTTTTGTGAAGCCAGAAGGTCCTTCAACTTGATGCCAGATGTTGGCTCCACCAGTAACTTAAGATGGCTTCAACTCTCTATACCCTGGTTCTCTCAGTTTTAAAAACAGGATTTTGCCACCAAAATGAAATGACTTAAAATTTTTTGAAAGCAAAAGATCTTGGTGGCAACCCTCCATTTTTTTTTTTCCTAGGCATAATCAAGCAAATACATTCATATATCTTTACCCAAAGGGGCTAGCAGTGTACACATCACTTAGTACTTTTCCCCCTTACTTAGTTTATCGAGAACTTTCTACCAGGACAATAATATAGAGCCAACTCATTCTTTTTAATAACTGCATAACAGTCCACAGGATAGTTTTCTTGAATTTTTTTTTCAATCATTGCCCTATTGATGGATAGTTGGAGATTTTTGTTTGTTTGTTTTGCTGTTTCAAATAATGATCCACAAACACCCTTATACATTTAACCTTTCACAGGAGTGCCTTTATTTATGAGAAACAGAATAATTCTAGGGATTAATTGGACAAAGGAAATGTTTCTTTTTGATTTTGATAGATAGCAACACATATCAAAAATGCAGCCACAATTCTCTCATCAGAAGCATATGGGCATGTCCATTTTCCCCAATCATTATGTCAGCCCTTGATGTTATCCGATTGATAGATAATCTCTGACAAAGGTTATTTGCATTTGTCTCTTTCAACTAAAAGTGGAAGTATTCACTATTCCCTGATTTATTCCTTACTGTTTAATAGGAACTTCATAAATTTAAGTCTGGTGGAGGTACCATTCTGCAGCAATGTTTGCTTTACCAAGTAATAGACAGAAAATCCAAGGGAAAGAAAGTACATAAACATCCATGATTTTAGTTCCTGAACTGGACACAACATTCAAATGCCAGGGATAAAGTAAAGGAATTTGGTTCCAAATTGATTGCTCCCAAATTAGGGAACTGGATTCTGGGAAAGGAATAGAGTTCCTCTGTTCACACTGTTCTGCACCTTGTTCAAACTGCACCTCACCATGATTTATCCAGATGCTGTTTCTTGTCCTGAAGTTCTCTTTTCAGGCTCTCCACTTCAACCTTCAGCTCGATGTTCTGAAAAGCAAACAGGCATTTACCATCATTAACTGCCATACTTGGGTCTGGACTTGTTTCATAGCATCTCATCGCATCTGAGCCCTTTCATAACCCTCCACATAAATGGGAATTCAGATGAATCGGTAATTTAGTCAAGAACAATGGACTGTACAGCTTCAAGATTTCCCCTGTACTACTTATTTGTTCTCAGCCTGTTCATCATTGTCCCTGGATGATGAACACTGCCCAAGGCTATTTGCTCTTTAAAACATTAGATATCAAAGTGTATATTAAAACAATTTTTTCTTACTAATGTAAGTTGGCTCCTTAAAACCAAATTGCTGGGGCTGGGATTGTGGCTCAGTGGTAGAGCACTTGCATAGCATGTGTGAGGCACTGAGTTTAATCCTCAGCAAGACATAAAAAATAAATTAATAATTAATTAAATAAAGGTATTGTGTCCATCTACAACTAAAACAATGCTGTCTGCAGAGTTATGTTTTAGATTTAATTATTTTATTGTGAGAATTTTTTAAAACAATTCTTTCTTTGCCTTTACCATGAATTTGACCTTTCATAAATTAAGATAAAAGGGGACTCTGATGTTAAATCTATGCAAGAAACAGTTTTTTGTGTTTTGTTTTGTTTTGAGGTAAAGCAGCAACAAGTAAGATTCTGGCAAACAGAAAAAGAAAATAAAAACATCCCAAGTGAAGTATGAACAAAGATTTGATGAAATGCACGTGATGCATCCAGTGCAGGTTAAGTGACTTGGTGAGTGGCAAGGAATGGGAAAATCAGTAGAGAAAATAGTTTGAAGCCAGGTGCAGTGATGCACACCTATAATCCCATCAACTCAAGAGTTTGAGGCAGGAGGATTCCAAGTTTGAGGCCAGCCTAGACAACTCAGTGAGACCCTATCTCAAAACAAAATGTTAAAAAGGCTAGGGATATAGCTCAGTGATAGAGTGTCCCTGGGTTTAATCCCCAAACACTACTCCCAAAAGTTTGAAGCTAAGTTTGGAAAAAATCATACCAAAAGAGATCAAGGAGATTTAGGCAAAATATCACCACATTCAAGTCTGTTGAGGAAGAACTTGTGATAGATGTGAAGATAGGTGAGTGGCCAGATGGATGGGAACTGTCTGCGGCCATACCAGTACAGAGAAAAAAGACCCAAAAGACATTTAAGAGGCAGATTCCATAGGGCTTGCTGACTTGTGAGATTCAAATTAGATTAGAAGGTGGAGCAAAGATGATGCAGAGATTTCTAGCACATGCCTAGTGACATACTCTTTAACTAAAATAGGGAACAGAAAACAGAGGAGCAAGTGTGGGGGGGAACCTAAGAGGGAGTCTGCAAATGTTGGTTGGAAAATTACTTTATCTCATCTTAAAGATGAGGGTACAGAGGTGATTTAATCCCTTCCCTGCTAAAGTCCATGGCACAGTATTAAGCAAAAAGGATGTGACTAAGAGAGAATGAAGCCTTTACATCATAGGTTGACAAAGTGATATAGTGGCTGGAGCACGGAAAGGCACATCATGGATAGTGGAACATATAACAACCACCAATACCTAGGTTTCTTTGAGTCCACGGGAATATGCCAAGCTAGGGTATCACTTACTTTTGGGAGGGATTTCATAACACCTTCTCATGGAGGAAGCAACAATACTAGATGGGAACAATAGACACCTCTTTGATATTAGAAAGTCACTGAGAATTAAAGAATTTTGGAGCTGGACGGCAGTTAGACCCAAGGTGTTTTTGATCATATTGCTAATAACTTTCTAGTCTGATCTATTGAAAAGAGTGCTAGCTGATCTCCTAAGAAAACATGTACTTTTGGCTTGGTTTATAGTACAGTGAGATCAGATGAAATTAGAGTATCTTAATTGCCTCACGGCTTATAGCATTTAAGAAGAAAGTAATAGCCTGGTCTTTTCAGAATGTTCTCTAAAGTTATTTTCTGAACACTAACACTAGGGTTATTGGACTTAGAATTAAAAATATGGGATGTCCACTTCAATTTGAATTTCAGATAAGTAATAAATTTTTATTGTTAAATGTTCTTTGTCATATTTGGGACATACTTAGTTAAAATATTCTTTGTTACAGATCTGAAATTCAAATTTAATTCAGCATCTTGTTCACACCAAAAGATGGATAACTCACAATGCTAACTTCCCCCAAATAAACAACTAGTAGCAAAGAATATCTCACTTTTGTATCAGGAAAAGACCCAAGATTCCTATATCAATTCCATGACTTGGTACTGGAAGAACTATTCATCTATTCTAACTGATAAATCAACAAAGCAAAAGATTTAATAAGTAGCTACTGCATCTTAAACTCTATGCTCAATAGTAAGAGAAATACAAATATCATCATAAGAAATGATCCCTAAGCTAGAGACCCTTCATAGAAGTGACATGAATTCTGTCATATTCCATCATCTGTTACATGGAGATAAGTTCCTTCCTCATTTATAACCTGTCATAGAGGGTTATGAGACATAAATATATTAAGGACATGTAAAAGACTTAGAACAGTGTTTTTGAACATAAATATAAAAATTATTATTATCATCATCCCAACAACAATAGCAGTATTATCATCCAGGGACAGCAGCAGTTTTGATTTCTGTGAGACCAAGGTATTTCAAATGAATTCAGTACTCAAAATGCGATGCTGAGAAAGATGAATCCTATGTTTATTATTTCTGCCACCAACTGATTCATTTGTTAACCCTAGGTAATAATCTGCTGAAGTTTCTTTACCTGGAAAATGACACAGAATGAGTAAAAAATTAAAATGTCACATGAAAGAAAATGTAATGTATAATGATGAAGAGTTATTATCAATGGTGTTCCTTATACCTGGCTGATTAAATCATAAAGCCAGATATTTGCTGAGCCATCTCAGATTGCTCAAGCTTCAGCAGATTTTTTAAAAACCTCAATTCTGAAAACACTTGAGGTTTCAAATGACGAGAGCTACATAAATGACTTTGATTAGTTCTTAATCTCATGATGTAATACAGGATATCTCTATCACATATAAACTGATCCATACTGCAACTTTTTTTCATAAGAAATCCTCGAGCACCTAAATAAAAGCAAACATACAAACAGAGAGTGTGGGAGGCACTGTGAAAAAGTGAAGAGTACTGATTCAGACTAGAAAGAAGTAGGTTCCAATGGTGGCTCTAGCACTTTCCTGCTAGGTGACCTTAGACAGGTTATCTAATAATCCCTCTGAACCTCAGTTTTCTCATAGGTCTTATGGAGCTGCTGTGTGTGTGTGTGTGTGTGCGCGCACACGCACGCGTGCACACGCACGTGCGCACACTGAGTACCAAATCCAGGGCCTCACATATGCTAGGCAAGAACTCTACCTCTGAGCTACATAACCAGCTCTAGTTCCTTCCTTCAGGTACATGGTTAGAATTAAATGTCAATTAGAGAACTCAGGTCCAATAGGAAAAATATTTAAATCTAAAGGGAAGAAAAATTGAAGGTATAAATTATAAAGGTCCATCCATTCTAAATCCTAGATAAGAAAATAGAGCTAGTTCTTGAATTAATTTGGCCATAGACTCACATATATAAAATACCTTAGCATTTATCTGCTCCAAGTCTCTCATTTTAAACACAAAAAATTGAAATCCAATTGAATCCTGCTGGGAGCCATTAGCCAAGTAGGTATGACAATTTCCTTGCCAGCATACCCCATGTTGCTTAGTGGAAGGACTCGTGGAAATAGGACATTTTGCAGTGACATTGCAGTTAGGTGACCTTGCTCAAGGACCAGGGCGGATCCGGGATTAGGGTGTTCCCGGTTTAAGATAATCGGGTTTAGGGCGTTCCAGGTTTAAGATTATTCCTGCTGGGAATAGGGCGTATCCTGCTGCCTGAGTTCCCCTTGAGTTCTCATGGGATTCAGACAGTATTTTTTGGGAGATAGAAGCCCAGTGGATGTGGATTTGGGCAGAGAACGTGGATTTCCCCAGAACGTGTTTGTAGACGGCTGGTGTGAGTTCGGGAATAAAGAGTTGCTGTTTGAATCTACAAGCTGTGTGGTGGCTCGTGATTGTGTGCCCAGCCAGACTGCGGCAGAATCCAGTATTCCACTTTGGCTTCAACATTTCAGCCAGAGAAACCAACTCAGAAGACAATGTCCAGCTGTGTCTGATAGTAGAATGTGGTAAGTTATAAAATTAGAGAACATGTTGTATTTAGTCCTTGAAGGAACATATAGAGGGGCTATGATGGTAAAGAGCATACATAGGTCCTGAAGGCAAGAAGAGGGCTCTCAAGTCACATGGCCTAAAACCCTTGATCTCCTTATCTATCAAGGGGGCTGTAATGGTACCAATTTCATATGGATGTCAAGAAGATTAAATGAAATAATGCACAGAAAGCATATTGCCTAGCATGCAGTAACCATTCAAAAATGTTAGTTATTATTGTCTACAAAAACAACAATTTATCATCTCTGACCAGGATAGCTGGATTTCTTAGCCATAATCACATATTAAACTAACACTATGTCATAGAAAGGGATAAATAATTACTACACAAAAAGTGGGATGTCCCAGGCACCTGCAGATGAATACACACCCAATCAGAACTACTTTCACTTTAGCTTTCTCATTTTGAGATAAATAGCAAAGAGAAATGAAAATGAGGGAAAGGAAAAAGAGGAAAGACAAGAAGTAAAATGAATTCTTTAGAATACAGCATCATGTCTATTCAAATAGACAATAGGTTTATGAATCTCATACCAAAGTGCTAAAATAGCTTTATCTCCACAAGATTAGATACAAATCTAGTAATCAATTATTCCAGTAGACCAAAGTAATTTCGTGAGTGCTACAAAATCTTACCACATGGTAATGCAAACACAAACCAATTTACAATTCCAAAGTCTAACCCTTTTGCAACCTCTTTTCTGTAGAAAAATCACTACATAGTTTATCACATTTATTTGTTCTCCACGAGTGAATATGCATGCATAAATCATTAAATTCTAAGTATAACTTAAATGGATCCCAAATTAACCACATCTGATTATTTATCACCAAATTTCATCAGCTCTTCCTCAAGATATCTAGGGATATTTATGTATTCAAGAAAGGGGGGCTGGAAGGAGAGCTCCTCTCTTTCCATGTCTCCAAATTAGTATTCACCCAACTAACTCAAGGAGAGGTTTCAGTGGTAAAGCTCAAATTAAATAGGAACAACAACAAACTTTCAAATTTTTCATTATAATGTTAGTACCTAGACTAAAGGACAGGGCTAATAAAAAGTTTGTGGATCAATCATGTTTAATTAGACTTTCTCCAAGTCTGCAGCTTGTTTTGTTTTGGGAAACACCACTGGGTCAGAGTCTTAAAGCAATAAATGTTAAACATAGGATCCCACTGAAATGATTTGTACACTGTTACCAGAGTTAAATACAGTATCAAGTTAAAAGCAAATAGCAGAACTAATTACGGGACTCCTTCCAAGTCTTCAATTTTAACTCTTTAAATTATCCATCGTTCTTATAATTCATAATGTGCCTATCTCTTTTAAAAAGAATATTTTCAAATTCTTCTACAATAAAGCCATGGCATACTAAATCCTAAAAACCTACTTTAAAAAAAAAAAAAAACAAAGAGAAATGGCTTTGCCTTATCAATTAAACAATCTTAATCCAAAAATATGTCCATCTTTTTATCATAGGTCAATAGTTTACCCACTGTTTCCCACATAACAATAATATTCCATGAGCCATTTCTATGAGCAGGCAAGGGGGAAGTTAAAATTGAAAAAGTACAGTTATAGCCAGGAGTGTTGACATGTCCACTCCACCTCTTCCAAGTCAGGTCTTCTATATCTCTTAGTGTTGAATGGGACTTTAAAGGTCTCATGGGAAATATGGCAACGAACAGGTATTTCTTATACTCAGTATGCCTGGAACTCAGTTGAAGAGATAAGATCAAAATCCAAGATAAGGCTTAAAATGGTGAAGGTGGTACTTGGTGAGGCAATATAAATATGACTGGAGTTGCCACATAAGGTTTATTAGGTAAGATACACAGAAGTGGAGAAGGTCATTACAGATGAGGAAATATCATTATTAAAATAGAAACTGCTATACACCCCAAATATACAATTGCGTTTTAGTAGCTCACTTACTCCAAGCATGAATATTTGATAGGGGAAAGTTACAGAACAATTATAAATTTCCATCCATAAACTGTGGGGTAGAGCCATACAAGGAAATATTATTTAGGCATATAAAAGAATGATAAATGCTTCAACATGGATGAAGTTTGAAAGCATTGTGTTAAATGAAATCAGTCACACACAAAAAACTGTGTTATGATTCCATGTACATGAAAAGTCCGAATTAGGCAAATCTATAATGATAGAAAGTAAATTGATGATTGACTAGGGCTAGGGGAGATAGGGAAATCAGTGATGGTTCATGAGTAAAGGTTTCTTTATGGATCTGATGAAATGTTCTAAAATTGATTATGATGAAGGCTGCATGAATGAAAATATTTGGAAACATTGGTGTGTACACTTCAAATGAGAGAACCCTAATGTTATTTTTTGAATCTCTCACTAAAGTCATTATAAAAATGTTTCAAAAAGTCCTAGAAAGTTTTCAGTAGTTAAATGATAAACATTGTTGCAAATGCACTTGGGACAGAGTGTGGTACATAGGAATACTATTACTATATCTGAACTACAGAACAAAACTATACATTCTCTTTGAGCTTCTCCAATGGAAGTTATTATCTGGTATTCCTGAATCTCTTTCCAATCATGCCCTCCTCTCTAGCCTTCCTTAATACCACCTTATTAGGCACTCCCTGAGCCTCACCAGTATCAGAGTAAATAATCTTATATCTGGTCTCTCCAACCTTGGTTTCTCCTCTATTTACATTTTTTCCTAAAGTATAACTCTGATTATTCCATTCCCTGTTCTCAAAAAGTCTTTCATGATTTTAAACTGTACAGCAGTGAAATTTCACGTGACAGCCTGTATTTAAAATTTGACCTCAATCTATTATTCAGTTTGATCTCCCATCATTATCCACCAGCCTAACTAGATTTCCAGAACACGCCCTAGGCTTCCTTGGTGCCACATCATTGTTCTTCCTTCAGTTTCATCATTAAATGCCATATTCCTTATGAAGCCTTACGTCATCTCTCTCCCAGTTAAAATTAATTTATTTTACCTTTGATGATATGAGTTTTAATAACTCCTTGTCCTTCAACATTGACATACCATAGGATGAATATTTTTCTATGACTTATTTACCCTTTTGAATTATAAGCTTCCTAAAGACAGAGTAAATGATGATATGGTGGAACTAGCCAAGTATACTGATTATTAAACATCTGCCCCTCATTCTGTGAAGTTGGGACAGGAATTTCAGATAGATACATCTAGGTCCAAATGCCTTCCTGCCATTTCCTAGATGGGAAACCTTACTTTGTGTAAGTAACCTAATGTTTAAGGACCTAATTTCCTTATTTATAAAATAGGAATTTAAAAAATTACCTTAAAAGCTATAGTTAGGAATAATTGAGCCTATATAAAGTACCCAGCACAATGTCTGATTTAAGTGGCTGGCCACTGTGAGTCATCCAAAGCCCAGTGCCTCACATCTATGTGTGTAGTAAAAGCATTGAATGAATGAACCAACAAATGAATAAACTTGCAAGGAAAAGGTGGACAAGAGGCAGAGGAAGTGGGGTGACAATGATGTTCGTTGAGTAAGTGAAAAGGGATAGACTAATGCTATGAGACTGTGTGAACAACTTTTTAAAAAAATTTTACTTATATATGACAGCGGAATACATTACAATTCTTATTACACATATAGAGCACAATTTTTCATATCTCTGGTTTATATAAAGTATATTCACACAAATTCATGTTGCCATAAATGTACTTTGGATAATAATGATCATCATATTCCACCATTATTTATTAACCCATGCCACCTCCCTTCCTTTCCCACCCCTCTGCCCTATTCCTCCCATGCTCCCTCTCCCTATCCCACTATGAATCAGCTTCCTTTTATCAATGAAAACATTTGGCATTTGATTTGGGGGGACTGGCTAACTTCACACTTAGCATTAACTCCATCCATTTACCTGCAAATGCCATGATTATATTCTCTTTTATTGCTGAGTAATATTCCATTGTGTATATATGCCACATTTTTTTAATCCAGATGCATTGAAGGGCATCTAGGATGGCTTCATAGACTAGTTATTGTGAATTGTGCTGCTATAAACATTGATATGGCTGTGTCCCTGAAGTATGCTGTTTTTACGTCCTTTGGGTATAGACCGAGGAGAGGGATAGCTGGGTCAAATGGTGGTTCCATTCCCAATTTTCCAAGAAATCTCCATACTGCTTTCCATATTGGCTGTACAAATTTGCAGTCCCACTAGCAGTGTATGAGTGTACCTTTTTCCTCACATCCTTGCCAACACTTGTTGTTTGTATGCATAATAGCTGCCATTACAGACACATCTCAGAAGGTGATATACAATCAATCAACAAATACATGAAAAAAATGTTCATCATCACTAGCAATTAGAGAAATGCAAATCAAAATCACTCTAAGATTTCATCTAAAAAACATTTTTTAATCTGAAATCTTGAAAAGATTTTCTCCATTGTAAGCTGAGAAGAGCCTCTAAGAGGTAAACTACTACCCTACTGAAGAACTGTTGAATGCAATTTAGTTTTACAGCTTCCTCTTTCTCCTTCCTTCTAAAAGGGCTGTTCTCTTCCTGTGCACTACATTAAAACTCAGAGATAAAGATCTCCAGATCTGAAAATGAATGAGAGGGAAAAACTGAGTATGAACTGAGTATTAGGTGGTATTAAGAAATCATCTGTAAACTCTTTGTGTATAATAATATTATAGCGGTTATGTTTAAACATAAATCTGTTAAAGTTACATTCTCATGTCTTCCCAGGTAAGTCATATGATGTCTGAGAGTTGCCATAAGGAGAGAAGGATAGCAAAAGAACACTGCAGAGAGATCAACTAAAAGAACAGGAGAGGGCTGGGCTGTGACTCAGTAATAGAGTGCTCACCTAGCACAGGTGAGGCACTGGGTTCAATCTTCAGCACCACATAAAGATAAATAAATAAAGGTATTGTGTCCATCTACAACTAAAAAATATATATATATAAAAAGAACAGGAGAATGTCGGGTGCTGTTCAAGTAGAGACATGGGTCCCCAGTTCATGGGATGGGTACATGGCAGGTAATATTCTTTTTATATTTCTGTGCATTTAAATCTTTTCAAAATTAAAAGTCAAGGGGGACATTTTCATCACAAAAGATAAGCATCTATGAGCTTTTTATTTTTTCATTTTCATTTCTGGAATTACCTAAACTAAGGTCATTTATAGCATTTATAGCTCCCTACAACAGCTTTTTTTAGCCACCAGACTTGCATAAAACAGTGGTGTTGAGTCTGTTTCTCAATATTAGGAATAAAGAGAATGAACCTGCCTCTAGATTGTCTCTCTGCTGAGAGCCATAGCCCAGTAGGAATGATGCATGGCATTTCTGGTTGAAAGGTGAAGCCAGCAAGCCATTGAGATGATAATGATTATGTTAAGATGTGTATTCAATTGGATATTAGACCCCTGCTGTCCGCATCAGCCTGCTACTTTGGAGCTCATGTGGGGATTCCCGGAGAGTTCCCATTGGCTGGGGGAAGTGCGGTAGGAGGGATTTCCAGAGGAGGGATTTCCGGAGGAGGGATTTCCGGAGGGATTTCCGGTTGGTGTGGTGTGTCCCGGGAGAAGGCCGCCTGCTTGGCGTTCCCGGGAGTTTTGGAAATAAAGTTTGTTCCTGCTTGAGTGGCTCGTGATTTTGTGCCCAGCCAGACTGCAGCACCTCTCAAATTTGAGAAACTCAGAACCCACTGAGCGTGGATTGTAGGCAGGTAAGACAAGATGCAGAAATAAACTACAAACAAGATGTGTTTAAAGAGGAATATGCAACCTCTTTAATTGATCAGACTAAACTAATAAAAGCATATTCTCTCACTTTATCTCATATCATCCTTTAGTCTCTCAACTCTCACAGGGCCTCACTCTCTTTCTCTCCTTTTCACCTGCTGGCACCACCTAGCTTGACCCATATCCTCTACTCTGACACGGGATCACATGACATCAATCATTATCGAGCAGCCATCTTTCTGATAACAGGAGTTCTGAGTGATGATAGTATACAGAGAGATCTAAGACCTCTTCAGGCCACCCTCCTCTAAACACAAGGTCTTTTATTACTTGAGGAAACCAATCATAAGTGCCCTTGAATGCCACCAAGGCTCTGCCTGAGCTGCTGTCAGTCTGAGATGTCTTCTCTCCATCTTCTCTTTCTAAACTTGTTTTCACTAAGATTCATCTCAAACTTCCTTCCCTCTAGGAATCTTTCTCTAACTCAATATGACTATAATTTAACATTCATACTACAATCTTCTTAAAGTAAAAAAATGAGTACTTATACCAGGGCAACAGGCAAAAATCAAAGCTTTCTTGAGTAAACCAGAACTCACGGTCATCAGAAGTGTATCTCTGGTATTGCACTCACCTCATTCTGTCTGGTATCAGTGATTTTTAAATGCCTGGATCTCCATCTGGGTTTTAGAAAAATACTTTGCCTTCAGTAACCATCAGTATAAGCTTAGGGAATGAACATTATCATCTGTCTTGAAATTGCTGATTTATATTTTTGTTTTATATTTAACTTCACTTCCCTGCATTCCTGTGTGTGTGTGTGTGTGTGTGTGTGTGTGTGTATCCACTAATCTGTAAACTCCCTGATGACAGGACCATGTCTTATGCTATTTTTCATACCCCTGAAAAGAAAGAGAGAAAGAAGCTTGACAGCATGTCTTATCAGTGAGTAAAATATTTACTGGATATTAAAGTTCCAAAATAAAATTGTATTTCTTGGCTTTATAGTACTTGACCTCAAGAAGTTCTTTGTGTAGTAAGAGGCAGGTTAGGGGTCAATGAGTACAAGAGATGGCATTACACCTTTGCAAGACATAGGAAAAAGCCAGAGAAGGCAGGCCTTCCACAAAGGAGTCTTTATCTGGGACAAAAATAAATACGGCCAAATTCCACTCTAATCAATTCTGTAAAGGAAAGAAATATAAAAACAAATGGCTTAGCAGGAAGAAGAGTCACAAAATCTTGTGAGTAGACCCTCACAAACTCCTGATTATTCACCCAAAGTAGAAAGAAACTATTAGTGAGTGAGTTGGATTTTAAAATCTTTTCTTTTTGAAAAGAATAATATTCTTTCTAGGAAAACAATAGTTCACAAATATTTTTGTACACAGAATGAACTTCTTTTTTAGGCTTCTCCAATATCCCTGGGGAAAGGTCATTATTATATAATACAGTGAAGCACGGAGTATTTTCATGAGGAATTTTATCTGTCTTGGGCAAGAGAAGAGGGACTAGTCCTTGGATCCCAGAAATATATTTAGTAATTTCCAGAGGAGTTATTTTATAAATGAATTTTCTTTCCATTAATTAAGTCTTAGAGCAAAAATAGAACCCTAATGGGTCTAGATCTATCTGCTCTGTCATTAACTTTGTGACTTTAGACCAGTCACCCCCAAAGATTTATTTTTATACAATTATCTTAAATTAGAGCTTTCCCTCTTGCCCATAAGAACTATCACTATCTGCTCTCATAATCTTTTACATTGACATAAGGCACCTAGCCAGAAGGTATTCTAGTGCAAAACATGAAGTTTTTAGATTTTAACACACAGTGGAGGAAAGCTTTGATTTAGAAATACAATTCCCTGCTTTTCTACAGATTTCATATTCAATTTCTTTCACTAGTGAAATTAAGGCCCAAATTAGACACAGCGGTTGCCCCAACATCTGACAAGTGTCCTTCATTGCCAGGGAAAGGACAGCAAGGTAGTGTCCATGGCCTCAATAACCAGCCGACTATGCAAGTTGAGGGCACTCTCCTTCTAGTGCCTGCTTTACTATCCAGTCTCCCAAAAAGATGGAAAAAAATAAGCAGAAAAGTTTTGAGTTTGTACAAGGATTCATAACCAAATGGCAAAACTCTGTTCAGGTCATTGTTTTCAAGTCTAACCTATGTTAGTCCTTAGTAGGGGCCTGAAAGCAATACTCTTTCTTTCCTAGCCTGGTTGACCTTCATTAGACAGACATCCACACTTGAGTAAGCATGAGGCCAAAGTTCTAAGGAGAGCAGGTATTTAGACAAACACAGATAGGGCTCAGTTCATGTGTGCATGCCCATGTGCATATGTGTATGAGAGGTAGAGAAACAGAGAGAGAGAAAATACTCTTTGGCCAGAAGACAGGTAACTGACTTGTGATATGGCAGTTTTTTTTTTTTTATTCACTTGTTTTTTCATCAAATATTTAATGTACTACTGAGGATGTATATCAGTAGCAGAGCATTTACCTAGCATGTGTGAGGCCCTAGGTTTTATCTCCAGCACCATCAAATTAATTAATTAATTAATTAATATATTTAATTTATAAGGCATTTTAATAGGTATTAGAGAAAGACAGACACAAAGCACAGTCCTCAGAGAATTTATGGCCTATGTTTTATCAACTAAATGGTTACTTTATAGTAAAATATAATAAACAGAAGAAAACACAATCAGATAGCTTCATGGAATATGCACAGGTGGCAGATATAAATAGCAATAGATATACAAGTTAAAGCAGGTCTGTTATGTAACTACTGGATTTAGCTTCCAAAGAAACACCTAGACACCATTCAAGACATATCATATCTTGGGTTGCTTTTACTCTCAGCAACCCTGGTCTTCTAGGGATGGCAGGTATATAAATATGAACTATAGCACTGCCAAGAGAAAATTAAGAATCTAGTACTTGGGCAGAGGCAATACAAAATATAGGCCTTAAAACTAAATAGGCCTGGGTTCAAACACTAGCTAGGTTGCATTCTATTGAACCACATGAAACTGCAGATATTTTTTACAGTTCATCCTCTTTATTCTAGAGGCAAATCTCTTTAACCTGTTTCAATTCCATTAAGTGTTCATGTCAGGGACATTGCAACAATTAAATAAGAAGATTTAAATGAAAACACCTGACATATAGCAGGTATTTGATAAATGTAGTTTCCCCAAAGGTAGTCAGAAGCATAAATCATAGAAGGGGTAGTCAATTTGGGTCAACACTGAGTTCAGGAACCCAAGAAAAACAGATTCAAATGAGATGTCTTTGGATTTTGCCACTGGGAGAGGCTATATATATGTGGATGCGTACAAAGGACAGAATATATGGGAAATCTATCTTCTGCTCAATATTGCTGTGAACCTAAAACCACAACAAAACATAAAATTTATTCTATTTTCTTAAGGACACAAATGTGAAAAACATGAGGTGGGCTGCCTGTTTTATTTAGACTCTGAACACAGAGGTCCTAAGATACTCATTGCCTTGTTGTTCACATTGACCTCCAATTAAACCCTTCCCCATGTGTCATGAGCTATTCATTCTCTATGGTCACTCTGTTAAAATCTTGGTTGAATCCCAGAAGCCTCTGTAGATCTGGCACAACTGAGCTGGCAATGAGAGAACACACACATAAATACAAATGATCTCAGTGATTCTCTCCCCTCCCCAGTACATTCCTTAGCAGGACATGTCTCTCTCTTGGCAGGAGTCTGTTTTCACAAATAGGACTGCCTGGGCTTAATTTAGCAAAGTAAAGGACCCCTGTGAAAGCCAGGGGTGAGGCTGGAACCCGTGCAGTCGCCCAGGACACCTTATGTGGAGACAGGAACCCAGTCCTATTGAGGGGCTAAAAGTAATGTTCACAATGATTTGTTTCTCTCAGCTATTGGAAAGCTGGATTTCACAGGAACCATCCTTTGCTTTCCTTGGTTTCGTACACAAATGTACTCTTTAGGTACCAGGTACAGAATTCATTTCAAAGTACAGAAACTACATTGACTTTTCTATAGATAAATTGGAACATAGGAAACTTACGGCCTGCTAAATATTTTTAAGTTATCTGCGGCATCTAACATAATCTGATATTTATCCCCAAATTCAGCTTTCAATTTTGGATTGATACTTGTTTTGATTTATTCTTCAAGAAGGATAAAGCCACTTAGGCACACTGAAAAGTCCGGGACCATTTTTCTTACATTGAAGCTTATATAAAAACTGAACTCTAACAGCTGGCAGTCACTTCCTTTTTGAAAGCCTATTTTCTAAAGCAAGGCAACTCTTTTGAACTTAGACTTCTGCTCCAGACCAGGGATAGCACTTACCTTACAGATATTAGAGCTGTGCTATCCAGGATGACTGGTATCAGCCATATGTGGGTTACTGAATCCTGGAGATGTGACTACTTCAAATTAAAATGTGCTATGAGTATTTCAGAGACAGTACACATCAGATTTCAAAGACTTACTATAATAATGTAAAATCTCTAATAATTTTTAAATGTTGATTTCATGTTGAAATGATAATATTTTAACTATATTATTAACATTAGTTTCACATGTTTCTTTTTATTTATTTTTTAACATGGTCACCAAAGAATTTAAAATTACATGTATGGGCTAGGGTTGTGGCTCAGTGGTAGAGCACTCGTCTAGCACGTGCAAGACCCTGGGTTAGATCCTCAGCACCACATAAAAATAAATAAATAAAATAAAGGTATTGTGTCCAGGGCTGGGGATGTGGCTCAAGCGGTAGCGTGCTCGCCTGGCATGCGTGCGGCCCGGGTTCGATCCTCAGCACCACATACAAACAAAGATGTTGTGTCCGCCGAAAACTAAAAAATAAATATTAAAAAAAAAAAGTATTGTGTCCAACTACAACTAAAAAATAAAAATATTTTAAATAAAATAAAATTACATGTACAGTTTGCATTCTATTTCCTAACATTTGCAAGATGTTAGGAAAAAGACGTACTAGCTTTATGTATGTCATGTGAAGAAATGTTCTGACCTCACAGTTAATCCTATGATCTAATCACACCTTAAAAAGTTTTATGGGATTATGGCATTTATCAAACATCAAAACACAGAAATGAGGGCTGGGGATATAGCTCAGTCGGTAAAGTACTTACCTTGCAAACATAAGGCTCTGGGTTCAATCCCTAGCACCACAAAAAAAAAAAAAACCCACACACACAGAAATTACTTCAGCTAATTAAGAGTGATTAAAAAAAAAAAAACACTGAGGAGGGTGACAGCAGAACTACACTGAACAGAGGTCAGCGTCACAGCTCAGGCAATTAAACTCTTAAGTTAATGATGGCAGAGACTCTCTCATCATTGTATCCACTTTGGTAGCAAAAGCTATATATAGAAGGTGATTATATATTTATCAAACCAATGAATGTTGTTCAAGATAAATATATAAGCCAGGCATGGTGGTACATGATTAAAATCCCAGAGGCTCAGAAGGCTGAGGCAGGAGGATAGAAAGCCAGCCTCAGGAACTTAGTAAGGCCCTAAGCAACTTAGAGCAACTGTCTCTAAATAAAATATTTTTTAAAAAGAACTGGGCATGTAACTTGGTGGTTAAGTGCCCCTGGGTTCAATCCCTAGTACCAAAATAATAATAATAATAAAAATAAGTAAGTAAATAAATAAATACACAACCCATTTTAAAAAATCCTAATCTTCAAGAATATGCTCTTCTTACTCGGGCCTTCTCTTAGTGTATTTGCTTCCCAACGTACCAACCCCTCTCTTGGAGAGACTGCTCAGTTTCAGGAAGAGTCAAGGTTCAACTGGAGTTCTCTGAAGACAGCAACCGTTTGACTCAGAGGAAGGAGATAGCAAAGGATAGAAAGGTGGGTTTCTCACCCACCTTTTCTGTACAGGTGAGACTCATCTGCAACTTCTAGGGTATTTGTAAGCAACTCATGAATTTTCTAAATTTCTGTAATGGACTCAACAATGTTTATGTTGAAAGTTATGGAGGATATTTGAAATCAATCCAGCCTATAACATGTTCATAATCTAGAAGTAGACTTTTTTCTTTTTTTTAATATTTATCTTTTAGTTGTAGTTGGACACAATAACTTTATTTTATTTATTTCATATGTGGTGCTGAGGATCAAACCCAGGGCCTCACATGTGCTAGGTGAGCACTCTACTGCTGAGTCACAACCACAGCCCCCAAGAAGTAGATCTTTTAAATATATATACAGAAAGATAATTGCCAACCAGAGATTAAGTAATATGTATCAGTGTATCTGAACTGCAAGAGCACAGAGAAAGAAAGGATTTCAGGCAATGGTGATAAGGAAAGGCCCATCAGAGCAGGTGGAACTGAGTTGGACTCAGAAAAACAAGTATGATTTGGATATGCAGAAAGAAAATGTACAGGTATTCCAGGTGTGGACAAGGATGTGTTAGCCAGGCACAGTGGTGCATTCCTGTAATTCCTAAAGCAGGAGGATCACAAGTTTGAGGCCAGTCTGGGCAACTTGGCAAGGCCCTAAGCAATTTATCAAGGACTTGTCTCAAAATATAAAATTTTTAAAAGGATTGGGGATTTGGCTCAGTGGTTAAGCACCCTTCAGTTCAATCCCCTGTACCAAAATATAAGGATGTGAGCACACATGAGCAACAGGAATGAGCACACATGAGGGAGAGTAACTCATTCTAAGAATGTGATTGAAAATACATATAAGTGGAAGAATAAACTTGTTTCCTACCTCACCAAAACAACAATAATAACAACAACAAAACCTCTGGAAGTCTCCTCCCTCCATATCGTCCATCTACCAACACCCTTGTTCCTATACCATGTCTGTTCGGTTGTGACCACAGATTCACTATGCAGACTCCTATCTAAAGCCAAACTTTCCAATTGCACATTAAGTCCCATTTTCTCTACCTGTTAACAACAACATTCAGAGAGTCTTCTCTTCTCTTCCATCGTTATTTTACTTTCTACTGAAAAATCCTATTCATATGTGAACATGCTATAATTCATCTGTCTTTTTAAAAAATTCAGACCCTTACTGCTCATTTCTTTGTTCTCCTATGAACCAAAACTCTTTAATGCCATCATTCATGTTCACTAAATCTAATTCCTCTCCTCCCATTTTTTCTTAAGTCCACTACAATCAGGCTGATGCTTCCACCATTCCACCAAAACTAAACCAGATCACTAATGACATTCATGTTGCAAATCCAAAGATCAGTTCTTAGTCATCCTGTCACTCAAGCTATCAGCAGCATTACAGATACACTTCTTCATTTCTGTTTCAGTCAGTTTTTTCGTTGCAGTGACTAAAGAACCCAACCAGAACAATTTTAGAGGAGGAAAAGTTTGAGGGCTCACAATTTCAGAGGTCTTAGTTCATAGAAGGCTGGCTCCATTCCTTGGGGCTAGAGGTGAGGCTGAACATCATGGGCAGAAGAGTATGGCAGAGGGAAGCAGCTCATGTGGTGGTCAGGAGAGAGAGAGACACTCCCCTCTCCAGATACAAATATAAACCCCAAAGCCACGCCCAATTTTCCCACCTCCTCCAGCCACAGGGTACCACATCAGTTAGAATTCAGTTAATCCCTATCAGAAGATGAATTCACTGATTGGGTTAAGACTCTCACAACCCAATCATTTCTTCTTTAAACCTTCTTGCATTGTCTCAGACATGAGCTTTGGGGGGACACCACATCTAAACCGTAACAATTTGACTTCCAGAACTCCAGATACTTTGGGTTTTCCTCTACTTCACCAGTTTGTACTTCCTCTGTTCCCTTTCTGGTTCTTCCTCTTTTCTCCAAACTGTTAATGTCAGAATGACACAGGGCTTAATCTTTTGGTCCTTTTCTCTTCCCTTTTGGTAGGTCTAACCAGGTTGGTGATCTGATCTAGTCCTATGGCTTTAAATATCATCTACGTGCTGATGAATCCCAAATTTCCATCTCCATCCTAAACCTTTTCCCATAACTTCTGACATATATACAACTGCTTATTTGATATTGTCACATGAATGTCTAACCAATACCTCAAACACAAAGTGACCAAAATTGAACTCCTATTCTCCCATCCTCAAATGTACTTCATCCATAGCCTTCCTTGCCTCAATTATGGCAACACCAGCCTTCTTGTTGCTTAGGCCCAAAACCCTGGAGTCTTCCTCGATTCCCTTCTTTCTCTCACATTCCACAGTCAATCCATGAGCAAGTCTCATTGGATTCACTATCTTCACCACTTCTCCCCAGGATCATTGCTATTACCTTAGTCTGATCATCATCACCCATTACGTGGATAACTGCATGGCTTCCTAATAGTCCTCCTGCCTTCTATCCTTGCCTTTCTGTGGTCAGTTTACAATACAATAACCAGATTTGATTTTTTCAAAAGTCAAATGGGACTTCCATATGGTAGATCAATCCTCTGCTTAAAACCCTCCAATGACTCCCTATGTGACTAAGAGTAGAAGCTGAAGTCTTTTTTTTTTTTAATTTATTTGTTTTTGGTTAGACACAATACCTTTATTTTGTTTATTTATTTTTATGTGGTGTTGAGGATCGAACCCAGGGCCTTGCACATGCTAGGCAAGCGCTCTACCACTGAGCCACAACCCAAGCTGAAGTCTTAAATACTGTCAACAAGAGCCTACCTGATCTGCACCGGCTCCACAACCTCTGGGGCCTCATCTCCCAGCATTCTTTCCCTATCTGGTGCTGCTTCAGGCCACAATGGCTTTTCTGTTGTTTCTTTGCCTGGAATAGTCTTCCCCCAGTGATCTGGTTGCTAAATCCCTCATCTCCTTTAAGTCACATTTAAAAATCACTTTCTAAGGGCTGTAGCTCAGCGGCAGAGCACTTGCCTAGCATGTGTGAGGCACTGGGTTCGATCCTCAGTACCACACAAAAATAAACAAATAAAACAAAGGTATTCTGTCCATCTACAACTAAAAAAAAAATTTTTTTTAAATCACTTTCTATGGTTTAGCCACTTTAGAAACAGTTTGGCAGTATCTTATAAATTGAAACGTATGAATATTATGTGGCTTAATAGTTTCACTACTGCACATTTACCCAAGAGAAATAAAACAAAGACTTCTACATGAATATTCATAGAAGCTTTATTCCTAAAAGCCAATCATTAGACACAACCCATATGTTCATCAACAAATGAATGAATAAACAAATTGTATTATATTTATATGCTGAGCTACTATTCAGCAATAAAAAAGAATGTGCTACTGATACAAATAACATAGATGAACCACAAAATCATTATGCTAAGTGGAAGAAGCCAGACACCAAATTCTGTACTATCTGTCTCTAGACACATAAAATTCTAGAACAGACAAAACTTCTGTATAGATAGAAAGCAGATCAATGGTTTCCTGCAGTCAGAAGTGTTAGAGGATTGGCATCACTGGGACATACAGCAACACTGTTTTAGGTGATAAAAATATTTCATCTTGATTGTTAAGATTCATTAAACCATACACTTAATGAAGTTGACTTGAAAAAAAAGATGAAAAGAAAAATTAAAATGATAAAAGAAGTGCAATTGGACACCTACAAAGGGTGAGAAAGGAGCTCAGCATGGAGACTGCCAATCTAGGACACTCTCATTACCTCAGGTCAGGTGAGAGGGATACAAATGCTGTGAAAGTAAACCCAAAAACAAATACTCCTCCATTGGTCACTCTCATGTACATTTACTTCCATTTCCATCCCATCTCTGTAAAATCAGAAGTGGAAGACTATAATGTGGCTCCCTATAACCCCTGCCCTCCTTGTGTTCAGGCTCTTATGTCCACACTCTCATCTCCCCACTTTGGACATAGGCAAACCTGGTTAGAACAACAGAATATGGCAAAAGTGATAGAATATTACCTTCTGTGATTATATTAAGTTTCAAGACTGTCTTCCTGCAGATTTGTTGGATAGCATTTCCTTGCTGACTTGAAGAAAGTGGCCAGATAGAAAAAACCCACAGGGCAGGGAAAGGTAGGTAGCTTCAGGGAACTCTGGGTAGCTCTAGCCAACATTCAACAAAAAGTCAATGGCCTCAGTCATACCGCCACAGGAATGGATTCTGCTGACAACTTCCATGAGCTCTGAATTAGATTCTTGCCTACATAAGCCTCTAGATGAGAATATAGTATGATCAATACCTTGGCTTTAGCCTAGTGGGATCCTAATCAGAGAACCCAGCTAAGCCATGCCAAGACTCCTGACCTGTGTAGACTTAAGATTGTGTGTGTTTGTCTGTGTGTTTTATACCACTGTCTAAATATGGCCTTCCCTGACTGCAACCTGCTCTCCATTCTTGTTCTTTTTGACTTTGCTAGAGTTTAGATGTGGTTTGTTCCCCAAGGGTCATATGCTGGAAGCTTTATTGACAGACATTAGGAGGTAGCGGAAATTTTAAAAGGTAGAGCCCAGGGGGAGGTCATTGGGATACTACCTTCAGAAGGTATTACACAGTTATCATGAGAGTGATTTGTTATTTAAAAAAAAAAAAAAAAAGCAAAACTTTCCTTGCCTCCTCTCTGGCTTTGGGTCTCACCATGTAATTTTTCCCTCTCACACACCTTCTCACTATGATACCATCCACCATAATGTTATGTATCCAGGGGAAGCCCTCACCAGGGCCAGCAGCATGTTTGGACCTTCAGCCTCTAAAGCTATAAAATAAATAAACCCTTTTGTTATGTTACCCATCCTTGAGTATTTCATTATAGTAACAAAACAGGTGAAGCCAGATTTAAAGTTAGGTAGTCAGTGTAGTTAGGTAAATCGGGTCTAATCGAGTGAAATCTAAAATGGAGGCCATGCTGACCACAATTCCAGAAACGCAGGACAACTCATAGAATGTTAATGAAGTCCCGGAAAAGCCCTAGGCCAAAGTCCACCCCAAAGGAATGTTAATGGAACCCAGGAAACAGCCCCCAACAGATTTGGAGATAGCCCATCCCAAAGAAGTGATAATGAAGTCCTTCCTGCCCAGATTACTTGTTTGGCCCACCTGTGTCCCAACCCTTCCCCCTTACATTCCATCACCAAAACTATAAAAAGGGGAGACAACAGCACTTCCACGGATTCCACCTCTTGGGTCCCCTTCTTCCTCCAGGAGAAGTCTTTTCTGCTGTCCTTTAATAAACTTCTAATTTCTACTCTGACCTTGCCTCGGCGTGCTCTCTGGTGTTATTCTTCAACATTGGGGAAGCAAGGACTCGTCACCGGTCAACAGTGGTAACACAGGGACTATTTTACCTCAGTCTACTTTTTTCCTTTTCTTTTTCCCCCAAGAGTACTTTCACTTTCCAATGTTATGTATATCCTGTCACATAACGAGACTTAATATACGTCAAGTCCATTATTAGAATACCTCTAACTCAAGGGAAATTGCATGGAAATGGAAGGAGACCCTCAGAGTTATACAAAAGTACATACAAGAGGAAGTGAGGGGAAAGGGAAAAATAATACAAGGGGGACAAATGAATGTCAGTAGAGGGGGCAGAGAGAGAAGAGGGGAGGGGAGGGGATGGGAGGGGGGATAGTAGAGGATAGGAAAGGCAGCAGAACACAACAGACACTAGTATGGCAATATGTAAATCAATGGATGTGTAACTGATGTGATTCTGCAATCTGTATATGGGGTAAAAATGGGAGTTCATAACCCACTTGAATCAAAGTGTGAAATATGATATGTCAAGAACTATGTAATGTTTTGAACAACCAACAATAAAAAATTAAAAAAAAAAAGAATACCTCTAACTCTGTTCTTTCCCAATGTGTAAAAAATCTCAATTCCACTGCCCTTTACTCATAAGCCTTTTATTGATTGAATTTTGTTCTTGTTATGTTACTGAGGCTGGACTTGAACTCCTAGACTCAAGGAAATTCCTGCCCAGTCTCCTTCATAGGGCTATTTTGTGGTTGAGATTAAATGTGCAAAATGCATAAAATACAACCTGGTACATAGTAAACACTAAATGGATTTGTTCCCTGATAGGATAAAAATGCAAAGCATTTAGCATTTACTTTCTTGTGTATAAGGGAAAAGGAGAAAAGGAGAGAGATATGGGGCAAAGAAGGATAGAATGGACCTAAAAGTGGGAGGACTATTAATACCAGGAGTTGGGATGAGACCTGAGTCTAGAAACTTCTCCTGGAGATAAGATACTACAAGAGATAAAGAGTCCTCAGGCTGTTTTCCTCATGAGCATTTATTTTCTTTCATTTTATATCAAGACCTATAGATACTGGTCACAGACTCTGGGCCCTTGAGGAGGAAAAAAGGAGAAAAAAGAGAAGACAGAAAAATTAGGAAGCAGTTGAGGACCAAATCTGAAAGCCCAAGGCAGAGTTTCACTCCTAATTGATAACACCATCTTCAAACTGTAGCAATTTTGCTGCAGGCCTCTTTATGTTGCCCCCAGAGGGCCAAGCTTTCACATAGCTAAAGGAACCCCTCTGCTCTCACTCCAACTTTGCAGAAGATGGTTGGGGTTATTTACTACCATCCTGACTCAGTCCTCTGAGGATCCAAATGGTTTGGCAACAACCTGGGCTTCCCCAAGATCTCACAGACTGGAAGGAATCAGAGAGAGATAATAAGGCTTAGAAGGTATACTAAACCTTAAGGGATCTATCTTCTCTGAGCCCCAGAGGTTCACTACTTTCACTTGACTTCAGTGTCAGGAAGCACTGGGATTCAGATCTGGACCCAGAAGTTCTTGATTTTGGACCAGATTGCTGATACTGTATTCCTGTTATATTAAGTAAGTTGTGCTAGATAGACAAGACCAGATGTCCATTTGTATTGCAACAGATACTCAGTTTACTGCAGAGTTCCCTGAGAGGGAGGTCTGCTAGAGTAAGTAAAAGGCAACTACCTATGTGGCTTCAGAAAGAAGAGCAGGGACCTTGTAAGAAAAAGTGACCCAGAAGGACTAGATTACTTCAGGCCCTCCACCAGCCCAGATTCTCCTTTTACAGCTCAGGTCACAGTCTTCCAGCAGTCAGCTACACCCCACTTAGAGGAGGCTCCTCTCCCCATGCCCTCTCTCGCCTGTCTGAGGCCCTGTGTGCCTCAAGAGGAGGCTGCTAGCTCCTCATGACAGCAGGTCTTCCATGAGCATGGGAGATGAAAAACTGGCATTACAAGCCAGCCAGTGCCTTTCATTCACTCCTAACCTCTTCAAGCCAAGTTTCCAAATAGCAGGGATGATAGCTGCCCAGTGTGGCAAAAAGCCATCTGACTATTACTTAGCTCTTCCCAGTATGGCATGTACTAAGTCTGTCCTTCAGTGTGTGGGTGGATTAGCTGCTATATAACATGATAGGGTAGGCCCCTTTCCAGTTTGCACCAGCTCCCACTCTGTGTCTTCTTCTTGTGTAATGAAGCCTCATTTCTCTATGTAGTTGAACTTGCTCAGAGGAGATGGCAAAGGCCAGAGCAAGAAGCAGAAGAAAAAAGAAAATGTCCATAGTGACTTTTGAAAACATATGAATAATACTCCTGGGGAGGGGATATGTAGACTGAGGAACTAAATATTTTCTTTTGACAGCAGTTAGAGAATCAAACTGTGAATTACTCAAGCTCCTGCTGTGTTTGTTCTATTTTAGCCAATTAATGCAAAGAAAATCTAACTTCTCACCAGCACATAAATTTCTTATATTTTTGGTTGGAGAACAAGGTCATTTTAACCAGCCTGGAAAGATTAGTTAGGAACTGCAGGGAGCCATCTGTGAACAGTGTGTAGACTGGGCGATGTTCAAGCCATTAGGCAGGGAAGCCCAGTATTAGGAACTCCCAGGAGGAACCCACTAGTTCAAGAATACCTGATTCAGGTGGTATTCTGCCTAGTTCAGGCTCAAGTTCTAAACAGCCTCCCAGAGATGGGTGTAGCTTGCCAAAATGCCAATCAACCTGTTCATTGCAAGACCCCTGCCACAGCAAGAAGCAAGCACCACAAGACTCCGCCCGCAGAAACCTTATCCCTGCCTTTGATGTACTCCCCCTTACATAAAGAATGGGGCCTTTTTCCAGTTGTTCAGATCTGGCTCCTATCAGGACTGGAAGATCCATCAGGGGCTCCTCTTTTTATATCTAATTTTTGGCTCTGTCTTTACGTCTCTTTTTTTAATATTTATTTTTTAGTTGTAGTTGTCAATACCTTTATTTATTTATTTATTTATTCATTCATTCATTCATTCATTTATTTTTATGTGGTGCTGAGGATCGAACCCAGGGCCTCCCAGGTGCTAGGTGAGTGCTCTACAGCACACCACCACCCACCACCCCTTCTTACTGATTGGTTCAGACTTTTTATTTTCCCAGGCAGCTCACACCTCCTGGACAGGAACCTGATCTGTTGGGGAGCTGGCCATCTCGCAATAAGGCATCCTAGATTCTAGTCTCAGCTTGACCATTCATTTTCTGTGTGAACTGAGGCAAATTACTATTTTGGGCCTCTATCTCCTTATCCTTAAAAAATGAAAGATTTATCCATTAGGAGAAGCTAAGTGTGTGGCACATAGCAACTGTCAGCACTATTTTTGTAACTTTGCTATAAGCATAAAATTATTATAAAATAAACAGTTTTCTTTTAAAAAAAAAAAACTCTTTTTTTAAAGAGAGAGAGAGAGACAAAGAGAAATTTTTTTAATATTTATTTTCCAGTTTTTGGTGGACACAACATCTTTGTTTATATGTGGTGCTGAGGATCGAACCCGGGCCGAACGCATGCCAGGCGAGCGCGCTACCACTTGAGCCATATCCCCAGCTCCTTTAAAAACTTCTAAAATTTTTTTTAGTTATAGATGGACCTTTATTCTATTTATTTATTTTATGTATTCCTGAGGATCGAACCCAGTGCCTCACACATACTAGGCAAATACTCTACCGAAGAGTCACAGGCCCAGCCAAAATAAATAGTTTTCTTGAAAAATGAATGGATTATAGAGTTTTTCAAGACCCCCACCAGCTCTTGAAACAGTGATTCCATGTTCTTATTCATCCCCCTTCAGATGAAAGTCAGTCTTTTTCTAGCTAGTCAAACATATCAAAGTAGAATTTTGCCCCACTCTTTTTTTTTTTTTTTTTTGA